>NC_048224.1:0-3978 GCF_002007445.2 Ailuropoda melanoleuca
AAGGCAGAGTGCCTTTAAGAAATTGAAGGAAGGTCATCGTGGCTAGTACAGAAGACAAGCAGCAAACTGACAGGTCCTTGTTGGCCATGTGGGGCTGGTTTATTCTTTGCATAATGTCCAATCAAGTTTTCTCCCTTCAATTATGTTATATTGTTTTACATTACTCCTAGATAAGCAGGAAAGTGTAGGGAGCANATAAGCAGGAAAGTGTAGGGAGCATGAAAATCAAGAGATAATATAAGGGAAATCAGATAGATTTCAAGTTATAAAATTAAATTCTACATCAATCCAGTAATAACTATTTGTTGTCTATTTTTTGCTGGATACTCCTTGTAGTTGATATCCAAAATCAAGACCACAGACCCAGCTATTAAATTTGTCCATTCAAAAAGAATTAAGACCACACCCATCCAAAAAGAAAAGAATAGTAACCGATTCTATTAGAAATGTTTATAAGTTGGGTACCTGGGTGCTTCAGTCGGATGGGCGTTGGATTCTTGGTTTCAGCTCAGGTCATGATCTCAGGGTCCTGGGATCCAGCCCTGTGTCAGTTCCACACTCACGAAGGAGTATATTCCTCTCTCTCTCTCTCTCTCTCTGCTCCTCTCCCTGCTTGTGAGTGCTCTCACTCTAAAATAAATAAATAAAATCTTTTTAAAAAGAGAGAAGGCAGAAAGAAGAAGCAGCAGCATTTATAAGTTGTCCTCGGAGAGCAACATACAGAAATGATTTGTCTTGGGACAAAAGGAAAGTTTCCTACAGGTAGGAATAATTGAGGGGAGACTGGATTTAGCCGAGTTTTGCCGTGTCATTAAAGTTTAATGGGGCGCCTGGATAGCTTAGTCACTTCAATGTCTGATTCTCGATTTTGACTCGGGTCATGATCTCAGGGTGGTGCAGTCATTAAGTGTCTGCCTTTGGCTCAGGGTGTGATCCCAGAGGTCTGGGATCGAGCCCCCCATCAGGGTTCTTCCCTGGGAGGCTGCTTCTTCCTCTCCCACTCCCCCTGCTTGTGTTCCCTCTCTCTCTGCCTTCTCTTTCTGGGTCAAATAAAAAAATAAAATCATTAAAATAAAACAAAATAAAAAAAGATTCTCTCTCTCCCTCTTCCTCTGCTGCTCTCCTCCCTATAAAAAGGATAAAGGTTTCCAGAAAGAAGGAAGGCTGAACATTTACATATTAGTTCAAACTGCTCTAATTTTTAGTAGTCTTGTGAGAAGCGGGTGGTGAAGATACCCCTCATTATCAAGAGACAGAAATGTTTACTAAACTGAGCAGTTGTGGAATCAGATGGGTCCTTGTCCTCTGCTGGGCATTTCAGATAGTAGAATGGAGGAGGGGGTAAGCCTGGGTGGGGACAGGGAAGAGGGAAGAGCCGGCATAGTTTCAGACACAGCACCACCTAGCAGCGGGCGGTGTTTGCGACCACTGGACTCAACAAAAGTTCAGGTGTCACTCAAGCCTGAAAATGCACCAGGGCTTTCTCTATTTGAAGAGAAAAACACAAAATAAGTGAGACACAACAACAAAAACCCCTCAAATTTCTCTGAGGGTTAGCCATAAAGGATATTTAAAATATGTATAATTTATGAACTGTTGTTATGACCTTTCCATATTTTGAATCTCACATATATTTGGCTTCATGGTTTTGGTACACCTGTATTTTTATATTTCACTGTGCAATAAAACATGGTAGCAATAAGAGATTTCTTTTTTTAGTCACTGAGTGGCAATAAAATCAACGTGAAGAATCCATCTCAGAGGATGGGAACGGAGAAAAGCCAAATGCCATCCCCCTTGCTTGGTTCCCCATGATTCCTTAGCAAATAGGTTGCATGTCCATCAGTCTGGACCTGCATGTCCTAAATAGCTGAGCTAAAGGTAAGAGAATTTGTACCGATATTAGTGACGGGTGACTATTAATTAGTAAAGCTGAAGGCTTTAATCTTAAGAAAATATGAGTCGAGTTGAAATTGGAATTTTACCTTCCATGGTGTGGATTAATGATGAAGCATGAATTTTTACAAGTATATATATGGAGTAATATATATGGAGTAATGTTGATGAAATTAAATACATGACTAATTTTGTCCAGAAGACAAGAAAAAGTTATACTTATTGGCCACAGGTAATTCTTGAGATTTGTAAATACTTAAATTCAAATTTTCTGAACTTGTAGCTCCCTTTGAAATTTTGGTCAATGATGAATAAAACCATTTGTGGCACAAGCTTTCTGTCATCAGCAAATCACGTTTCTCCTAGAATTAAATTAAAATAAATCAGATTCAAGAGGTGAATGCTGGGGCGCCTGGGTGGCGCAGTCAGTAAGCGTCTGCCTTAGGCTCAGGGCGTGATCCTGGCAGTCTGGGATTGAGCCCCACATCAGGCTCCTCCGCTGGGAGCCTGCTTCTTCCTCTCCCACTCCCCCTGCTTGTGTTCCCCCTCTTTCTGGCTGTCTCTTTCTGGGTCGAATAAATAAATAAATTTATATATATATAAAAAGAGGTGAATGCTGGTATGGTAGGTGGAAAGAGAACACTTTCACAGAAAGTGCCCCTTGTGGATCATTCATGTTCCAGAACCGAGTCACCTTTGGAGGGAGTGGGAGACCCGAGAAGAATCTCCCAGAGGACACACCCAATCTTGTGCAATTTTGTTTTTAACTTCTCAGGGTTCTACAAAAGGCAAATACGAGAGAGCAAAGTCTGGGGAATGAAGTATTTTACTAATACAGCAAGTGTTTCTGAGCCCAACTCAATTCGAAGCACAGCGTGTGCACCTAGAGACACTGGGGACACTCGGGCTATCTGCTCCCAGAGCTGTGGGCAGGACTAGATTTTCAATACCCACGCTGGAGAGATGACCAAATCTTCCTTTTCCTTAACCAGATCATAGCTTGGACTGTCCCACGAGATGCTGAACTTAGCTCCCCATTGACTGCTTCCACCCCTCAGCTGCTGCTCCAGGTCTGAGGGGCGGCCAGGTGGGACCAGCCCCCCAAGCTGGAGGCTCTCTGAGCCGAGTCTGGCAGTGTCTGGCAGACGTCGAATGTGACCCACCTGCATCAATCATAACTTTTCTAGTAGCCACATTACACACAGTAAAAGGAGAAAAGTCAAAAGAATTGTAATTGGAAAAATGGTATCACACCAACATGCATTTACGTCAATGAGACAGTGTTTTAAAAATCTCAATAAAATAATTTAAGTTCTCTTTCTTATTCTGGTTTCAGCATCCAGTGTGCATTTTACACTCAGAGCACATCTCAATTCAGGTGAGCTGAATTCCAGGTGCTCGAAGGCCACGGGTAGTTGGTGGCTACGATATCGGACACCCCAGATCTGGTTCATTTCACCAGCTCAGGTCAAAGCTGAATGACCAATTGCACCATTTATTCTAAATAGCATCTCAGATATCAGAAGTTCCANCTCTTTCTTATTCTGGTTTCAGCATCCAGTGTGCATTTTACACTCAGAGCACATCTCAATTCAGGTGAGCTGAATTCCAGGTGCTCAAAGGCCACAGGTAGTTGGTGGCTACGATATTGGACACCCCAGATCTGGTTCATTTCGCCAGCTCAGGTCAAAGCTGAATGACCAATTGCACCATTTATTCTAAATAGCATCTCAGATATCAGAAGTTCCGGGCCAAGAGTCATTTATTTATATTTATATTCAAATTCATATTTGTATTATGCTGTAGGCCATATCCTTGTAGAAGGATGAGAAATACTAGGTACATGACAGGTCTATGCAAACAAAGAGGATAAAACCTCAAGCCCTCATGGTCATTTGGGTCCTTAGGGAACTCCAGTATACTTATTATTCCTGAGAGTGGGTCTGGCTGAACATTTTAAAGAACGAAGCAGGGGCGCCTGGGTGGCACAGCAGTTAAGCTTCTGCCTTTGGCTCAGGGCATGATCCCGGCATTATGGGATCGAGCCCCACATCAGGCTCCTCCTCTATGAGCCTGCTTCTT
>NC_048224.1:4118-4808 GCF_002007445.2 Ailuropoda melanoleuca
AAAGCTATGTACCTAAACTGTGCTTATATCCGTGGCCACTAGTGCATCAATTCATGGCCGAAGGAGCCCCATGGAAAGGTTTGTCGTGTCCCTTCTGCTCTGTGGTCACTCAGAGGAATGAGATCAAGACACATGGTCAGTTGGGGGAGCTGGTGTCCAAGATCAGGGATCTGGAGTCCTGGGTTCTGGGATGCATGTCCAGGGACAAGAGGAAGGAATTGGGCCCTGCTAAGTGAGCTGCTGAAACACAGAGTCCAAACCAACCTTCCAGTCCAGAAACTATCCTGTGGGCAAGGAAGCTTCACCACGGTCCCAGGGGAAGGCAGGGAAGATCTCTCTATGCAAAGTTCCCACTGGGGAAGTTAATGTATGTNGTTAATGTACATAACTCCAGGTGAGAAAGGCCAAGTCCTGCCCTCTGGGACTGTGAGGAGAGGGAGTCTGATGACAGAGGCTGAGAGTGGGGACCCTGCCCCCACCCCACCTGCAATATGACCCATCCTGACACAGGCACCTGCACAATGGACAGAGACCTGAAACTTCCCTCTTTTCCTTGCTCACATTCCTTCTTCTTCCTCACTCGTCATCAAACCCTGCCTGTGACTTTCAGGTAAAAGCCAAACAGTACACCTCATGTTGGCATCATTACTCTTATGCCTTTATAAATTCCTGCAAGAAGAGGGGAAAAAA
>NC_048224.1:4955-30358 GCF_002007445.2 Ailuropoda melanoleuca
AAAGGCCAAGTCCCACCCTCTGGGCCTGTGAGGAGAGGGAGTCTGATGACAGAGGCTGAGAGTGGGGACCCTGCCCCCACCCCACCTGCAATATGACCCATCCTGACACAGGCACCTGCACAATGGACAGAGACCTGAAACTTCCCTCTTTTCCTTGCTCACATTCCTTCTTCTTCCTCACTCATCATCAAACCCTGCCTGTGACTTTCAGGTAAAAGCCAAACAGTACACCTCATGTTGGCATCATTACTCTTATGCCTTTATAAATTCCTGCAAGAAGAGGGGACAGAAGACACTGCTTTTTCAACTATAATAAAACCTGTATTTGTTTTATTTATTAATTTTTTTACAAAAGTAGAAAGTGAAATGTATGCAATTTTAATCCTAACTGCTTAACATATTCTGAATTCGCACTGCATGGAATTTCCTTCCCATCTGAGTGCTTCATTTGGTTCTCATGTACACGAGTCATCTCCAGAGCCTGAGAAATGCTGCTGCGAGGTGACCCAGGCCCTCCACACGTCTCCACAGAGGCAAGAGAGGAAACTAACTTGTCCAGATTCCTCTCCTCTGTCAGGGGGGTGACAGGGGCTCTACAGCAGGTGTGGCCCCACTGACACCCGTGCCTGCCAGCGTTTGCCCCGAGAGCTGAGCCCTGGAAGGACTGGGGAGGCCCCAGGCAGGCCCGAGGGTAGGACCCAGGGTGGGCCGTGACCACAAGGTGGGAAGGAGGCCCAAAGCTGTGTAGCTGGAGCAGCAGGTTTGACAGGAGCAGGGACTCTGGCTCTTGGTGCTCAGAGCCTCTGTCCTGGGCCTGGCCAGTCCCAGGAGCTCAGTGGGACTATGAGAGCCACCGTGTGCAGCCAACCCAGCAGCCTTCACACAGGCCTCTAGAATTCTGCCAGCCGGGGAGGGTCTCCGGGCCGCTGCACCCGGGCCTCTCTCCCACGGAGCCAAGTGCAGGTTTTATTCTGATCCTAGGACCAGGGATGTGGGCGAGGAGAGGAGGAGAGAGATGTGCTCCAGGGCGTGCCTCCCACCTCACATCTGCAGCAGGACCTGGGAGCAGTGCAGGAGCCCCACAGGGAACATTCTCTGTGCCACCCTCCCTGGCAGTGCCCTTTCCCCCAGGGCAGACCTGAGGGCGGCCCCTGCAAGGGCTGGTCCGAGATCTGAAGGTGCAGAGGGAGAGGGTCCCTACACCTCCTGCACCTGGCTTGCAGGGAAGCACTCTGTGTCCAGGTCAAGTGTGCGGGACAGGGGCGCCTGGGTGGCACAGCGGTTAAAGCGTCTGCCTTCGGCTCAGGGCGTGATCCCAGCATTCTGGGATCGAGCCCCACATCAGGCTCTTCTGCTATGAGCCTGCTTCTTCCTCTCCCACTCCCCCTGCTTGTGTTTCCTCTCTCGCTGGCTGTCTCTATCTCTGTCGAATAAATAAATAAAATCTTTAAAAAAAAAAAAAAGTGTGCGGGACAGACTGTGTCCCACCAGACCACCTCTGGCAGGGGTCATACTACACCAGACCCGGTAACTCCCCTGCTCAGTTCCCAACACACGAGATTCAAACATGAGCCAGGTTTGCTGCTTGTCAGATGCAGAGCAGAAAAGAGCAGGTCTCAGGGAAAGATCATCTTAAATAGCAGAGCACACCTGAAACCCATCCACGTAATATCTCCTACTATTTTGTCATTGATATATGAAGGAAACAAGACAAACATCACACATATTTACTTCTCTCTGATTTCACAACCCCAGTCTCCCNGATTTCACAACCCCAGTTTCCCACCTCAGTCTGCAAAGCAGCCGGTGAGCCAGACTGCTCCTGGAACCCTCCTCCCTGGATTCCTACCTGAATGTAGCTCTCTTCAGGAGGAGGGGGCAGCAAGCAGAGAGAGGAGTTGAAATGGGAGAGCACAGCAGAGGAGAGGGAGAGAAGAAGGAGAGATGAAGGGAAGGAAGGTCAACCACCAGTTTTGATTTTGTGGTTCCTAGTGTGGATGACACAGAGGCGGTCTGTCAGCACTTCTCACTTTCCAGAAAGTGAATGGAGACTGGATTGTTTGCCAGAGCTTGCTGACATTACGGTGACCACATTAATTCCAGTAGGTGTAATCTGAGCACTGAGCATGGGCCAGGCTCTTTTCACAAATCAGCTCCTTAACCCCCCACAGGCCCTGTGATCTAAGTTCTCATCCTACCCACAAGGAAACTGGGTCTCAGAGAGATGAAGTGACCTGCCCAGAGCTGCACAGCACATAACAGGACAGGCTGTAATTCAAACCCAAGTTCCCAGATTCCAAATGCCAGAGACTTGACTGCCACACTGTCCCACTCTCCAAGGAAATTGCTATTTATTGAGCTCCTACTATATGCTGGGTGCTGTGTGAGGCATGAGGGATACAGGGGTGAATAAGACAG
Organism: Ailuropoda melanoleuca; assembly: GCF_002007445.2. Lineage (NCBI taxonomy): Eukaryota > Metazoa > Chordata > Mammalia > Carnivora > Ursidae > Ailuropoda > Ailuropoda melanoleuca. The sequence goes on from NC_048224.1 coordinate 7,374, forward strand.
AGCCATTCTATGGGCAGCTTGTCATGTGTCATCTGCACTGGGAACCTTGAGGATAGAGCCAACTACTTCCCAGCATCTAATATGGAGTGTGGCCCATAGTGGGGTCTCATTTTATGTTGGCTGAAGAAATGCACCCACAAGTGCCCTTGGTTGCTTTCACTGACGGAGTCCCATGACTGCTGCCCATTTTAAAGCCAGCAAAATGGTGTGACCAGACTGAAAACCAGAGCTCCGGTGTGCTCACTGGAACCAGACTGAGACCGGGAGCTCTGGGAGCACACAGGGGTGGCTGGCGATGTTAGAAACACAAAGGACAGAGACTCACCAGCCCTGGAAGTGAAGACTGTGATGCTGGGTGTGGGGCGCACATTCCGGGAAACTGCAGGTTTGAGCAGCACCAACAGAATCAGTTAAAGTGGCCAGAACATCAGTGGAGAATGGTCCGTGATCCCTCTGTTCTGAGACAGAGGCTGAGATTCGGCCACTGCTGCTCTGACTCTCAGAAGAGGCACAGCAAACCGCCAGGGAAAGCCACCAGAGAACAAAAGCCTGGAAATACCAGCTCACAGGGTGCCCATCCCCATCACCCCTCGCAGGCGACATGGAGACACTANACCCCTCGCAGGCGACATGGAGACGCTACACAAACAGGGTTGCCTGAGTATCGGCGCAGCAAGCCCCTCCCGCAGAAGGCAGGCTGAAAAATCAAGAAGCCCACATCCCTAAGATCCCTATAAAACAAGGGCACATGGCCTGGATCCTAGTCAATAATTTGGGCTATGGACAACCACACAACCTCTTGTCATCAGAATGACGAGAAGGCGAAATCCCCCCAAGCAAAGAAAAGACAGTGAGTCTGTGGCCTCTGCCACGGAACTAATGGATATGGATATAACCAAATTATCAGAAATGGAATTCAGAGTAACAATGGTAAAGATGATGTGCAGACTTGACAAAAGTATTAACGGAAATGTTAATGAGAATATAGAATCTCTAAGGGTGGAAATGAGAGCGAATCTGGCAGAAATTAAAAATTCTGTGAGCCAAATGCAGTCAAAACTAGAGGCTCTGACGGCCATGGTGAATGAGGCAGAAGAACACATTAGCGGATTGGAGGATGGGTTAGTAGAAGAGAAAGCTAGAATAGAATCTGGACTCAAAAAAATCCACACTCAGGAATGTAGGTTACGGGAGATTACTGACTCAAGGAAACGTTCCAATGTCAGAATCACCAGCATCCCCGAGGGAGTGGAGAAAAACAGAGGTCTAGAAGAGATATTTGAACAAATTGTAGCTGAAAAGTTCCCTAATCTAGCAAAGGAAACAAACATTCNAAATCCACGCCCACGAATGTAGATTACGGGAGATTACTGACTCTATGAAACGATCCAATGTCAGAATCATCGGCATCCCTGAAGGGGTGGAGAAAAACAGAGGTCTAGAAGAGATATTTGAACAAATTGTAGCTGAAAACTTCCCTAATCTAGCAAGGGAAACAAGCATTCGTGTCCAAGAGGCAGAGAGGACCCCATCCAAGCTCAACCAGGACAAACCTACGCCACGGCATGTCATAGTGCAATTCGCAAATATTAGATCCAAGAATACAGTATTGAAAGAGGCCAGGGCAAAGAAATTTCTCAAGTACCAAGGAAAAGATATCAGAATTATGTCAGACCTGTCTACACAGACCTGGAATGAGAGAAAGGGTTGGCAAGGCATTTTTAAAGCTCTATCTGAGAAAAACATGCAGCCAAGGATCCTTTATCAAGCAAGGCTGTCATTCAGGATTGATGGAGAAATAAAGGCCTTCCAGAATCGCCAGTTATTGACCAATTTCATAACCATGAAACCAGCCCTACAGGAGATATTAAGGGGGGTTCTATAAAAGTAAAAAGGCCCCAAGAGTGATACAGAGCAGCAAGTCACAACCGATACAAAGACTTTAAAGAGAAATGGCATCATTAAAATCATATTTCTCAAAAATCAGACTCAATGTAAATGGCCTAAATGCTTCCATAAAACACCACAGGGCTGCAGATTGGATAAAAAGACATGACCCATCCATTTGCTGTCTACAAGAGACTCATTTTGAACCCAAAGATGCATTCAGACTTAGAGTAAGGGGATGGAGTACCATCTTCCACGCAAATGGACCTCAAAAGAAAGCTGGAGTAGCAATTCTCATATCAGATAGACTGGATTTTAAACTAGAGGCCATAGAGAGAGATACAGAAGGGCACTATATTATTCTTAAAGGAAGTATTCAACAAGTGGATATGACAATTATTAATATATATGCCCCCAACAGGGGAGCAGCAAGATACACAAGCCAACTCTTAACCAAAATAAAGAGACATATAGATAAGAACACAGTAATAGTAGGGGACCTCAACACCCCACTATCAGAAATAGACAGAACACCCTGGCAAAAACTAAGCAAAGAATCAAAGGCTTTGAATGCCATACTCGACGAGTTGGACCTCATAGATATATATAGAACACTACACCCCAGAACCAAAGAATACTCATTCTATTCAAATGCCCATGGAACATTCTCAAGAATAGATCATGCTCTGGGACACAAAACAGGTCTCAGCCAATACCAAAAGATTGAAATTATCCCCTGCATATTCTCAGACCACAACGCTCTGAAATTGGAACTCAACCACAAGGAAAAACCTGGAAGAAACTCAAACACTTGGAGGCTAAGAACCATCCTGCTCAAGAATGACTCGATAAACCAGGAAATCAAAAAACAAATTAAACAATTTATGGAGACCAACGAGAATGAATACACAACGGTCCAAAACCTATGGGATACTGCAAAGGCAGTCCTAAGGGGGAAATACATAGCCATCCAAGCCTCACTCAAAAGAATAGAAAAATCTAAAATGCAGTTTCTATATTCTCACCTCAAGAAACTGGAACAGCAACAGAGAGACGGGCCTAATCCATGCACGAGGAAGCAGTTGACCAAGATTAGAGCAGAAATCAATGAATTAGAAACCAGGAGTGCAGTAGAGCAGATCAACAGGACTAGAAGCTGGTTCTTTGAGNAAGAACTAGAAGGTTGCTCTTTGAGAGAATAAATAAAATTGACGGTCGACTGGCAAGACTTACACAAAAGAATAGAGAAAGGACCCAAATTAATAAAATTATGAATGAAAAAAGAGAGGTAACAACCAACACCAATGAAATTGGAAGGATATTAGAAACTTTTATCAATAGCTTTATGCCAATAAAGCAAGCAATCTGGACAAGATGGAGGACTTCCTGGAAACCTATAATCTACCAAGACTGAAAGAGGAAGAAATTGATTTTTTAAACAGGCCAATTAATAATGAAGAGATAGAAACAGTGATAAACAACCTTCCAAAAAACAAAACTCCAGGCCTGGACGGTCTTCCTGGGGAATTCTACCAAACATTCAAAGAAGAAATAATACCTATTCTCCTAAAGCAATTTCAAAAAATAGAAACAGAAGGAAAGCTACCAAACTCACTCTATGAGGGCAATATTAACTTGATCCCGAAACCAGGCAAAGACCCCATCAAAAAGGAGAATTACAGACTGATTTATCTAATGAATACGGACGCCAAAATCCTCAACAAGATCCTGGCTAATAGAATCCAACAGTACATTAAAAGGATTATCCATCATGACCAAGTGGGATTCATACCTGGGATGCAAGCATGGTTCAACACTCGCAAATCAATCAATGTGATACATCATATCAACAAGAAAAGACTCAAGAACCATATGATCCTCTCAATTGATGCAGAAAAAGCATTTGACAAAATACAGCATCCTTTCCTGATTAAAACCCTTCAGAGTGTAGGAATAGAGGGTACATTTCTCAATCTCATAAAAGCCATCTATGAAAAGCCTACTGCAAGCATTATTCTCAATGGGGAAAAGCTGGAAGCCTTTCCCTTAAGATCAGGAACACGACAAGGATGCCCACTCTCGCCACTATTATTCAACATAGTACTGGAAGTCCTTGCAACAGCAATCAGAAAACAAAAAGTGATAAAAGGTATCCAAACAGGAAAAGAAAAAGTCAAAATGTCTCTCTTCGCAGATGACACGATACTTTATACGGAAAACCCAAAAGAATCCACTCCCAAACTACTAGAAGTTATAGAGCAATTCAGTAATGTGGCGGGATACAAAATCAATGCCCAGAAATCAGTTGCATTTCTATACACGAATAACGAGACTGAAGAAAGAGAAATTAGGGAATCCATCCCATTTACAATAACACCAAAAACCATGCGTTACCTTGGAATTAACTTAACCAGAGACGTAAAGGACCTATATCCTAGAAACTATAGATCACTTTTGAAAGATATTGAGGAAGACATAAAAAGATGGAAAAATATTCCATGCTCATGGATTGGAANAGGATCTATATTCTAGAAAGTATAAATAACTCTTGAAAGACATTGAGGAAGACACAAAAAGATGGAAAAATATTCCATGCTCATGGATCAGAAGAATTAACATAGTTAAAATGTCCATGCTACCCAGAGCAATCTACACTTTCAATGCTATCCCGATCAAAATACCGAGGACATTTTTCAAAGAACTGGAACAAATAGTCCTTAAATTTGTATGGAACCAGAAAAGGCCCCGAATCTCCAAGGAACTGTTGAAAAGGAAAAACAAAGCTGGGGGCATCACAATGCCGGATTTCGAGCTGTACTACAAAGCTGTGATCACAAAGACAGCATGGTACTGGCACAAAAACAGACACAGAGACCAGTGGAAGAGAATAGAGAACCCAGAAATGGACCCTCGGCTCTTTGGGCAACTAATCTTTGATAAACCAGGAAAAAACATCCGGTGGAAAAAAGACAGTCTCTTCAATAAATGGTGCTGGGAAAATTGGACAGCTACATGCAAAAGAATGAAACTTGACCACTCTCTCACACCATACACAAAAATAAACTCCAAATGGATGAAAGACCTCAATGTGAGACAGGAATCCATCAAAATTCTAGAGGAGAACATAGGCAACAACTTCTATGACATCGGCCAGAGCAACCTTTTTCACGACACATCTCCAAAGGCAAGAGAAATAAAAGATAAAATGAACTTATGGGACTTTATCAGGATAAAGAGCTTCTGCACAGCCAAGGAAACAGTCAAAAAAACTAAGAGACAGCCCACGGAATGGGAGAATATATTTGCAAAGGACACCACAGATAAAGGACTGGTATCCAAGATCTACAAAGAACTTCTCAAACTCAATAAGCTCCTGCACAGACAAGGAAACAGTCAAAAAAAACCCTAAGAGGCAGCCCACAGAATGGGAGAATATATTTGCAAAGGATACTACAGATAAAGGACTGGTATCCAAGATCTATGAAGAACTTCTCATACTCAATACACGAGAAACAAATAAACAAATCATAAAATGGGCAGAAGATATGAACAGACACTTTTCCAATGATGACATACAAATGGCTAACAGACACATGAAAAAATGTTCAAAATCATTAGCCATCAGGGAAATTTTAAATAAAAACCACACTGTGATACCATCTTACACCAGTTAGAATGGCAAAAATTGACAAGGCAAGAAACAACAATTGCTGGAGAGGATGTGGAGAAAGGGGATCCCTCCTACATTGTTGGTGGGAATGCACATTGGTACAGCCACTTTGGAAAACAGTGTGGAGGTCCCTTAAAAAGTTAAAAATTGAGCTATCCTATGACCCAGCCATTGCACTACTGGGTGTTTACCCCAAAATACAGATGTAGTGAAGAGAAGGGCCATAAGCACCCCAATGTTCATAGCAGCATTTTCCTCAATAGCTAAATCATGGAAGGAACCGAGATGCCCTTCAACAGATGACTGGATTAAGAAGTTGTGGTCCATATATACAATGGAAAATTACTCAGCTGTCAGAAAGAACAATTTCTCAACATTTGCTGCAACATGGATGGCACTGGAGGAGATAATGCTAAGTGAAAAAAGTCAAGCAGAGAAAGACAATTATCGTATGATTTGTCTCATCTATGGAACATAAGAACTAGGAAGATCGGTAGGGGAAGAAAGGGATAAAGAAAGGGGGGGTAATCAGAATGGGGAATGAAGCATGAGAGACTATGGTCTCAGAAACAAACTGAGGACTTCAGAGGGGAGGGGGCTGGGGGAATGGGATAGACCGGTGATGGATAGTAAAGAGGGCACGTATTGCATGGTGCACTGGGTGTTATACGCACCTAATGAATCATCGAACTTTACATCGGAATCCAGGGATGTACTGTATGGTGACTAACATAATATAATAAAATAAAAACATTAAAAAAATACTTATTTTTAAAAAATCATTAAAAAAATCTCCAAAATGTAGATTGATGGGATTAACACTAAAGTAGAAATTAATAAAGTAAAAACAAAACAAAAAATAAAAGAAAATAAATTAAAAAAAATAAAAGAAAGTGAGGAGGTGGAGAACAATTTATTATGCTAATGGACATCAAAAGAAAGGTGGGTGGTAGCAAACCTTGTATCAAGCAAATTAGATTTTTAAAAAATTTTTTTATTATGCTATTTTAGTCACCATACAGTACATCCTTAGTTTTTGATGTAGAGTTCCATGACTCACTGTTGCTTATAACACCCAGTGCTCCATGCAATATGTGCCCTCCTTAATACCCATCACCAGCCTATCCCAATCCCCCACTCCTCTCCCCTCTGAAACCCTCATTTTGTTTCCCAGAGTCCATAGTCTCCTGTGGTTCATTCCCCCTTCTGTTTACCCCCCTCTTCATTCTTCCCTTCCTTCTCCCAGCGATCTCCTTGTTATTTCTTATGTTCCATAAATGAATGAAACCATATGATAATTGTTTTTCTCTGCTTGACTTATTTCACTTAGCATAATCTCCTCCAGTCCTGTCCATGTTGCTGCAAATGTTGGGTAATCATTCTTTCCAATGGCTGAGTAATATTCCATTGTATATATGGACCACATCTTCTTTATATATTTGTCTGTTGAAGGGCATCACGGCTCCTTCCACAGTTTAGCTATTGTTGACAATGCTGCTATGAACATTGGGGTGCATATGGCCCTTCTCTTCACTTATTCTGTATCTTTGGGGTAAATACCTAGTAGTGCAATTGCTGGGTCATAGGGTAGCTCTATTTTTAACTATTTGAGGGACCTCCACACTGTTTTCTAAAGTGGCTGTGCCCACTTGCATTCCCACCAACAGTGTAAGAGGGTTCCCCTTTCTCCACATCCTCTCCAACATTTGTTGTTTCTTGCCTTGTCCATTTTTGCCATTCTAATTGGTGTAAGGTGGTATCTCAGTGTGGTTTTATTTGAATTTCCCTGATGGTTAATGATGTTGAACATTTTTTTATGTGCCTGTTAGCCATTTGTATGTCTTCATTGGAAAAGTGTCTATTCATATCCTCTGCCCATTTTTTGATTTGAGTATTTGTTTCTCATGTATTGAGTTTGAGAAGTTCTTTATAGATCTTGGATACCAGTCTGTAGTGTCCTTTGCATATATGCATATTGCATATATCTTCTCCCATTCCGTGGGCTGCCTCTTAGTTTTTTTGACTGTTTCCTTGTCTGTGCAGGAGCTTTTTTATCTTGATGAAGTCCCCACAAGTTCATTTTTTCTTTTGTTTCTCTTGCCTTTGGAGATGTGTCATGAAAAAAAGTTGCTGTGGCCGATGTCAAAGAGGTTACAGCCTATGTTCTTCTCAGGCATATTGTTGCCTGATTTCAAGGTATATTATAAAGCTGTGATCCCCAAGACTGCATGGTACTGGCACAAAAACAGACACATAGACCAATGGAACAGAATAGAGACACAAATTAGATTTTAAACAAAAGACTGTAATAAGAGATGAGGAAGGACACTATATTATAAATAAAGTGTCTATCCAGCAAAAAGATCTAACAATTGCAAATATTTATGCCCTTAACATGGGAGCAGCCAAACATATAAAGCAATTAACAACAAAATTAATGAAACACATTGGTAAAATACAGTAACAGTAGGGGACTTTAACACCCCACTCACTTCAATGGACAGATCATCTAAGCAGAAGATCACAAGGAAATGAGGCCTTGAATAACACACTGGACCAGATGGACTTCACTTTAAAGCAACAGAATGTGCATTCTTCTCAAGCGCACATGGAACACTCTCCAGAATACATCATATAGTGGGTCTATATGCTCGGTCACAAATCAGGTCTCAACTGGTACCAAAAGGTCGGAATTATTCCCTGCACATTCCAGACCACAATGCTTTGAAACTTGAACTAGATGACAAGAGGAAATTTGAAAGGAACACAAATACATGTATGTTAAAGAGCATCATATTAAAGAATAAATGGATCAACCAGGAAATTAAAGAATTTTAAAAAAATTCATGGAAATGAAAATAAAAACACAACTGTTCAAAACCTTTGGGATGCAGCAAAGGCAGTTCTACGAGGGAAGTATATAGCAATACTAGCCTTTCTCAAGAACCCAAAAAGGTCTCAAATACACAAGCTAACCTTAACACCTGAAGGAGCTGGAGAAAGAACAGCAAATAAAGCCTAAACCAAGCAGGAGATGTGAAATAATAAAGATTAGAATAGCAGTCAATGAAATAGAAACCAAGAGAACAATAGAAAAGATCGATGAAACTAGAAGCTGATTCTTTGAAAGAGTAAGATCGATAAACCCCTAGCCAGACTTAACAAAAAAAGAAAAGAGAAAGTACCCAATTTAATAAAATCATAAATGAAACAGAAGAGATTACAACTAACACCAAGGAAATACAAACAATTTTAAGAACATATTATGAGCAACTATACGCCAACAAATTATGCAATCTGGAAGAAATGGGTGCATACCTAGAAATTTATAAATTACCAAAACTGAAACAGAGATATATAAAATCTGAACAGAGCCATAACCAACAGTAATCAAAAACTTCCCAACAAACAAGAGTCCAGGTCTAGATGGCTTCCCGGGGGAATTCTACCAATCATTTAAAGAAGAACTAATGCCTATTCCTCTAAGGTTGTTTCAAAAAATAGAAATTGAAAGAAAACCTCTAAACTCATTCTACGAGGCCACCATTACCTTGATCCCAAAACCAAAGACCCCACCAAAAAGAATTACAGACCAATATCCCTGTTGAAAATGTGTGCCAAGATTGTCACCAAGATACTAGCCAATAGGATCTGACAGTACTTTTAAAGGATTATTCGCCATGACCAAGTGGGATTTATTTCTGGGCTGAAAGAGTGGTTCAACAAATGAACATGAATTGTGGCTCAACACAAATCAATCAGTTAACACAAATCTTAATTAAAGAAAGGACAAGAACTATATAATCCTCTCTTTAGAGGCAGAAAAGGCATTTGACCAAATACAGGATCCTTTCTTGATTAAAACTCTCCACAGTGATAGGGATAGAGGGAACATACCTCAATATCATAAAAGCCATATATGAAAAGCCCACAGCAAATATCATTCTCAATAGAGAAAAATTGAGAACTTTTCCCCTAAGGCCAGGAACATGACAAGGATGTCCACTCTCACCACTGTTGGTCAACATAGCCCCATCAATCAGATAAGAAAAAGAAATAGAAGGCATTCAAATTGGTAAAGAAGTCAAACTCTCACTCTTTTCAGATGAGATGATATTTTATGTGGAAAATCCAAGGACTCCATCCCAGAATTGCTAGAATTCATACAGGAATTCAGCAACATGGCAGGATATAAAATCAATGCACACGGGGTGCCCAAGTTGCTCAATTGGTTAAGCATCTGCCTCCAGTTCAGGTCATGATCCCAGGATCCTGGGATGAAGCCCTGCGTTGTCGTTGGGTTCCCTGCTCAGCGGGGAGCCTGCTTCTTCCTCTCCCTCTGCCCCTCCCCCTGCTTGTGCTCTCTCTCTTGCTCACTCTCTCTAATCAATACAAACAATTTAAAAAAAATTAAAATATATAAAAAATAAAATAAAAATGCACAGAAATCAGTTGCATTTCTATATACTAACAATAAGACAGAAGAAAGGGAAATTAAGGAATCGATCCCATTTACACTTTCACTAAAAACCATAAGTAGTTATTTAATCTAAGTCCTCAGCTGATGAGAACTGTCACATTCCTTTATTCTGGTAGATGTTTTGTTTTGTTTGTCCACAACAGTTACAGACAGCTGGTGAGCAAAGGTAGCTGTCCCACTGAAATGCTTCTGGGCTGTACACAGTTGACTCTCAGGGTAGAATAATCTAATAATCATAAGATGTCAGGTCAAATCAGTTCTGGTTTCAGTTAGATTCTAGGTAGGTCATATCTACCTTCAAAGAGAAAATTTTGTCTGCCTCTTGCAAATGCACAAAACTCACTCTCCCCAGGGGACAGTAATCTCTGAATATGTCACAGAGAAATCAGGGAGCTTAGTGTTACAGGATTTTGTGTCCCCTTAGTGCCTGCAGTTCTTGGTCACAGTGCTTCAAAGAATGAAGAGGTAGACCAGACGAAGAGTGGTGGGCAGGAAAGCAAAGTTTATTGAGCAAGAGAATAAAGCTTCCAGATAGGGAGGGGAACCTGAGTGGGTTGCCCCCCGAGTTTCTAAGTTTAGGGGTTATGAGCTCTTTTGCAGAACTTTTTTAAGCAATCAGGTGTGCTGAGTCATGCTAATCGGGCTTTGGTCATGTATCTGTCTACTTATTAGGTTAATGTCCACATGCTGATGGTTGTTTTTTATTTCTGACATCTGGGGGCTTAGGTCTTAACTGCCCCTTGCCTGTGATATTGACAAATGTTTTTGTGGTTAATTGTCTTATTTTAGGACGTTTGCAGAAGTCATTTCTGAAAAGTAGAATGTCTGTCAGTGTGGTCCTAAGCTGCAAACAGGATGTCAGTGCTATTTTATTTTAGGTGTCCTGACTCCGTATTTTCTTTTTGGGGACCCTGGCCCTGACTACCTCACTATCTAGCTAACTCCTAACATTAGGAAGATTTTAGGAGGCTTTAGGGATCTTCTATTTCCTCTTCTTGATCAAGAGGGGGTAGGACTAGATGGTTTCCAGTTCAGAGACTAAAGGCTCTTTAACTCTTTGAGGTGGAGATGAGGGAGGGTATAGGGTGCCCAGTTACATTTGAATTTCAGATAAAATACAAATACTTTTTTTAAAAAAGATTTTTATTTGACAGTGAAAGAGAGAGTGTGAGCAGTGGGGTGAGGGAGGGGCACAAGGAGAGGGAGAAGCAGACTCCCTGCTGAGCAGGGAGCCCAACACCGGGCTTGACCCCAGAACCCTGAGATCATGACCTGAGCCAAAGGCAGATGGTTAACTGACTGAGCCACCCAGGTGCCACACAAATAATTGTTTTAATAAAAATATGTCCCATCTGGTAAGCAGGACATAATTATACTAAAAAATATTGCAGGGGACATAATTATACTAAAAAGTATTCATTGTTTATCTGAAATCAGAAACAATTGGATATCCTATATTTTATCTGGCAACCCTATGGAGGAGAGACCTATTTAAAATAAATGGCTTCCCAGGGAAGAAATCCTGAGATTGGGGAAAACAGAGGCCACAATGAACAATCACTTTTTGAGGAGAGGAATGAAGGCGGTTTCTTTCATGCCAATTAAGCAATCACAGATGACCCCGTCAGAAATCCAAACTCGTGACTAACATGGGACTAGAGACAAGGAAAAGCAATTTAAAAGATTAAGAGCCAGAGAAGCAATCTTCACACACAGGGCCAGCCAGCCGACAGAACAGTCCAATCCAGAAAGGTAAGAGCATGGCCTTTTTATCCATTGTTGTTGTCCAAGAGAACAGGTTTTGGGGGATTCTGGTGGGCTCCTCTGCCCTGCCTCATTGCTTCCCTGATGCCTGGCAGTCAGCAAAATTTCTCCTCAATGTAAGTCTCCAGCTTCTGAGGGCTCATGAAGTCTCCTCCTAGATCCTGTTCCTAGACTGCCAAGAAGAAAAGCAGAGAACCAGGAAAAGCAGTTATTCAGGCTGCATCCTGTTTGTGGTTCTGCTTGTATATTCTCCTGTCACATGAAAGACTGCTTCTCTTGGTTTGGAATGAGGTACATTTGTTGTCCCTACGCTGTTTTCGGGGTTTACAAAAACAATTTAACGCAGAATTGAGTTTGTATCTGTAATTTTGAACACAGGGCTCACCCCTACATTATTCACCTGAGATGATCAGTGAGTTCAACTATAATTTCTTTTTTACAACTGGGAAGGAAAAATTGCACACGAAATGCCCCAATGGAAAGGGTTCATGTGGCAAATTCCCCACTCTGTCCTCCCACTTCTCTCCTACTATTTTAAACAGGCTCATTAGTATAACTCTATTATCAGAGCTTTGAAATTCATGAGAACCAGAGGGAAGAAAAATACACGATGGGAAGGAAAGAAGAGAAACCATTGTTGGTTTCCAACCAGCACACTTCAGTCATGACCTCTGCAGTTCATAAGCTTTTTCTCTGTTTGTATTATGGTTTAAAAGTTTGTATTATAATATATAAATTCTGTGTGTGTATGTGTGTGTATACATACACATACACACATGTATTTAAGCCCTATTCATGAGACTTGAATGAGGGAGAAGCAAAAATTAATTTCAAAGGGAGGGAAAACAAATTGTTAGACAAAGTCAGGTTATGGGAGTCCTCATTTTGTTTTGGGTGGGGTGAATGAACATGGACAAGCCCAGGTATTTCCTTTGTTGGAAGGTGGACTTGGAGGATGCTGTGCTCAGCCACATACTCATATGTTATCATAACTGTCTATATGGCCAAAGATTGGTATCAAATTAATACCTTTGGAGAAAAACAACTCCTTTTATTAACCAGTCTTGTGCCAGGGAAAGTAAGGAATGAATAAAAATGCATTTTGTGGGGGCACCTCGGTGGCTCAATCAGTTAAGCATCTGACTTGATTTCAGCTCAGATCATGATCTCAGGGTGGGGAGATCAAGCCTCACACTAGGCTCCATACTGTGGATGGAGTCTGCTTAAAATTCTCCCTCTCCCTTTCCCTCTGCTCCTCTTCCCCCACCTCTCTAAAAGTAATAATAATAATAATAAAATGTCATCTTTAAAAAATGTATTTTGTTTCTCTATAAGTTTGTGGTGTAGAGTCAAATTGAAGGCAAATGAAGAGCATCCCCCTCCCCCATAATAACTCAATTTCAAAGTTTTTTGCTTTTGTTTGTAGTTTCTTCTTTGAACATAATTTTCGGTTGGTAGAAGCAGTTAGAAACCTGAGCAATTTCCACTTGATATCAATGAAAAAAGCAAGTATAAATCCTCTCACAGAGAGAAAACAGAGGGTCCCAGCTATCATTAGTATTCACCGGGAGAGAATGTCTTTGTGGATATTTATGAAATGCTGAGTAAGGATGTTCTGAACGTGTTAAATGATGCCTGTGTGCCCCTGCTATTAGGTGTCCTGTGGCCTGCCCCCACAAGATGCCAAGAGAAGAGGCTCACTTCATCCTTGGTCACCCCAAGAAGGGGCACAACCACTCCTACATCACAGCTGAAGAGTAAGTTCGAAACTGAACCCAGTGGGGTTTCCAGTTTGCCATTTGCTGACACAACCTGCTGATTTCCACAAGTACATGCCTGTCAGTAAATCTCCTAGTGTTCATTTCTCCTGAGAGTAAAAACACTGGCAATGAGGCCCCATGGTCCTACAAGGGGCTCACTCAAACTTTTCTGAGGCCATACAGGCAAGGAGATAGGAATGATAATAAGTTGGATCTTGGCTTTTTTTTTTTTTTTTTGGTCTGTATTCTTGGTTATTAGGCATTTGTTGTAGGTTCCCCAGCTGGAAAACATCTATCTGGGAGCAAGATGACTCTTTCCTCAAGCCTTGTTCTCTCTACTCCACTCAGGCCCCTGGAGATGGTTTGCAGACAGAACAAAGGTGAGTTGCCAAAGAGCTAGTGAGAATGTAGGGAGGTATGTGCAACTCCATCTGCAGACTGACCCCAGGGTAAAGATGGTGGTCATAACTTCTGCATCATAATTTTATCCTAAGGAAAGGTATTTAATAGTATGAATTAATTTTAAATAATTAGTCATATGATTCAGCATTTCTAAGTGCTAAGCAATGTATAATCAGTCTAAGATGTTACCCTTATCTTTGAAAAAATCTTACAGTGTAGTGCAGAATTAGGCTCAAGAATACTTTTAGGAAGCATTAAGTGGGATGCATAGTGGGATGATAGGCTGTTGGGACACACTCTGCATATACTAGAGTACGCAGGAGTGTGGTGCTCTAGGTCGGGTCCCACCCTCTGGGTGGAGGCTCCAACAGGACAAATGAGGTACCAGGTTTTTATTTGGACCATGTCTTAAGTGGTCCAGTCAGAACTTCCTGCAAAATTGCTCTCCCTTGGGAAGGAGATATTGAAAAATCTTTACTAGAGTGAACTAGCAGGGGCAAGCAAGATGTAGAGCCCATTAAAGGCACTGAGGAAGAATTTAGGCTGAGAGCATTTCCTCAGAAGACCTAGTGGGATTCTCTATCATCCCTGCATGGTCAGTAGGGAATGGGGATGGGGAGATCTGAAAAAATGTCCCAAGAGCAAAAATATACTTTTTGGGGTATGTTTAGGGTACACATGAAACTAGGTAGGATATGGTTTCAGCTTCTGTATGATGATTCAACAAACTTTATCTCTGTGAAACCTCAGTAAAAAGAGTTTGAAGGGTTCTTTCAGTCAAGAGGACATAAGTCACTCATGGAGCTTGTAAAATGCAGTTTCCCAGGCATTGCTTCCAGAGAGGCTGATTTGGTAGGTCTAGGGGTGGAGCTCAGAGTCTGCACTTTAACATGCATCTCAGGTGACTCTGTTTCAGGAGGCATTTGGTGTCACTCTGGAGAGTCCTGCCCAGCTGGGCAGTGGGTTCTTTTGATGTGTCTGGCATATCCTGATATTTTCCACTGTATCAGTCACTTGGGTGTGTGTGAATGCAATGTGACTGTGCATAAAGAACTGGAACAGAGCTCTGTCTGTGTCAAGATGTCCAAGGGGATGAACACAGACTTGGTGAGTAAAGTTGGAGCACAAGCATTCTAGGAATTGAATCAGATGCCTTCAGTCACAAGAGCCCACTGAATGCTCCTTGTGATAGCTTCATTTCAGGAAAGGGCGATATGGCAGGAAAGGCACCAGTTGGGTGTCTTAGGCCAGTCACTGTGAATGCTGGTTCTGCCACTTATCAGTTGTGCAGACTTGGACATTTTACCAGCTTAAAATCATGGGGTACCAGCTGTGACATGAACATCATATCTACCTCAGAGGATTATTGTGAGGATGAGATAAAAGCCTATATGTGGGGTGCTTGGCACAGATCAGTGCTCAGTGAATGACAGAGTAGCTGCTAACGTGGTGGTGATGTTGTGGTAGGTCTCAGCTTCATGATCCACGAAGTGGGCGGACTGACCTGCATAATTAGGTCAGAGTTTTATCCAGCACTGTCATCCATCCCGTTTGGTGATGGATAGGATAGACTTAATGCCTCAGCTGCTTTGAGAAGGAGGTGGTCCAGTACGTAATACAGCGCAAAGATCTCTCCAGGAGAAACCTCAGCTATATTCACCTTCAGCTGCTCAATCTCCTGTAAATCACCCAGATCTGCAGAGCCCTTCTTTAGCAAGTCACAGCATTCTCCACTTTGATCATGCTATGATGTGGAAAATCAGGCAAATGTTAGCTAATTGATAGTGTTATACAGGGAAAGCACAGCTTCAGGCCTTGTTTCCAGGGCCTTTGTGGTAACTAATCCTTCCCATGGGCCACTGGACACAGGGCTCAAAGGCTGGCTTAGATTCAGATTGCAGCCTGCTGCTGAGGAGCAGACCAGTCTCAGTGATGCTACAGCTTTGCTCTAGGTTCAGCTCAGACACTTCTCCCCAAGACTGAGCCCCAGTGCTATATCTTTTAATAATTCAGGCCTGGCCAGTTGAGAGGTACTTATTGAATATCTGCAGTCTCTGACTCCAAATGTCAGCTGGCATCTCTGACTTGGCAGCCAAGCAGGCTGGAGAGATCAGGCCTCTTATTTCAGAATCCCCAGGGTTCTATCCCCAGCTCCATTCTGAAATATCTTTTCCAGATCACTCAGGTAATAACAGAGTAAGCAGCAAGGACTGACCCATCTGGTTTGGTCCTCGGTGATCCGCAACTGGATTCCTGAAGCAAGCAGAGGCCAGAGAGGAGCTTGCCTAGTTGAATGTAACCATGAGACACATGACCCAACAGTTAGGCTGGGCTCTGGCATCGCCATGCAATAGTTACAGTCTTGGAGACCTCTAAATCCCACAAATCCTATTTCCACCCCTTCAGTCAGAATGTGCCAGCTCCAAGCCCTCAGTGACTGCTTTAAATGCTCTCTCCTTCTCTTCATTACCTTTTCTCCATCCCCAACCAAAACCTGCTTTGTGGAAAGTTGTGGATCCCCTCATTCTCACTACAGTGTCAATGACCCACAAGAGGTGAAAGTAGCAAAGAATTAAGCTGTTAGGACAAAGGAAGGATGATCTTTAAAGATGGTATTTCAGATCTTCAGTTCCAATTGCAAATGGGAAAAAAATGATGTTGGGGCTAGCATCGTGCCCCAAATCCACATATTTATAGTTATTTTAAAGAAGACATTAAATGACTCATTCATTTTGCAGTTTTTCATTTTTTATTAATATGTTTGGCCATCCATCCAACTGTCCATTCATCCACCCATCCATCTTCAAGAAATATTTTTTGAAACACCAGTGTGCCTGACATTTTCTAGGCATTGAGGACTCAAATTAAAAAACAAACCCCAAACCAAAAAACTCATTTGGGAGTTCCTTTCCTAGAAGGCACAGGTAAGCACACTGCCTATTACTACTGTAGGGCTGTTGATGAGGGAAGCCAGAATGGGTTGCCATCATCCTGGGTGGGCTGATGCTGAGTCTTTGAACATAAATATATCAGTCATGGGCAAGGAGTGAGGGGACAGGTTTCAGGTAAAGAGGACACAAACACAAATGAGACAAACTCAAGTTCAAATCCTGACTCCATCTTGTGCTACCTCTGTATGTCCATCAACAAGGCACTTAACATCCGAATCTATTTCCTCATCTGTGAAATGGGGGTGATAAGTGGGGCCAACTTTCAGGGTTGTTGTGAGAATTAAATAATCTAATATATACAGAATGTTCATCATGATATCCAGCTTAGAGTAGATCTTAAGTCAATGTTAATTATGAAGCCTTTTCGTGGACTGGTAGTGGGGGAAAATGTTTTAAACTAGTCCTGATGAAAAGAATAGATAACTCAGTCTCTGTGAATACACAGTTCACACATGCGTCAGCTGCTACTGCACAGTTGGAACGTGGGTGGAACTTGGGTGCTTAGGCCACTCCAGTTAGCACTATTTGTGTGGGCACACAGCTGTGAGGCTCCGAAAGAAGCTCTTGTCCCTTGATACACGTGCTGGAGGCCTGGTGGGTGTTCAGTGTGGTGTGGGGTGGGGTGGGAAACTACTTGGGGAATGGAATGTACGGTTTTGGGCTGGCAAAGCCCCTGTGAAGATTGAAGATTGATGCATGTTTCATCACAATCTAGAACAAGATTTCTGTACCCAGATGGATTTGTCTATTTCTTGGGCCAGGGCTGCAGGGATTGGAATCCTGACAGTGATCCTGGGATCTTTGCTGCTCATTGGCTGCTGGTATTGTAGAAGACGAAGTGAATACAGAAGCTTGAGGGTTAGTAAAGTTTCCACTGCTGGGATCCCTCCAGATCCAGGACCCCCTTTCCCTTCTTTTTCTGAATTTCTGGGGAGTGGGATAACATTCTTATGATCAGCTTTAGCTCTCATTTCTGGTTCTGATGAGTCTTTCTCTACTTTGTACTTTTCAGCTCTTCCTTGGCTTCTGCCTGGCATGAACCCCAACCAGAATCTTGGCCCATCTCTTTGGTTTCCCTCAAAGCAAACTTGAGTGCTTGACTATGTGTGTAGCTGAGCACTGACATTTGTGGGGTACAGGAGCAGGGGTCCTGATCCTCTTGCACAGCAAACGGCAGCATGTGAGATGCTCCAGGTCTTACCAATCCTCCTGGGAATTCCCACTGGTTCTGTTTCTGACTTAGTGGCCTGCTTATCTCACCTTGCTGCTTTACCCCTTTCTTCCCAGTTTCCCTGGGAGTTCCAAGTTCTAACTCTGTTATACCAAGCAATTTAGCATACCTAGGGCCCATCCAGCCATCCGTACAGTGAGGAAACCATCCACCCCTCTCTTTCTCTCTCTCCCTTCCTCTACCTTTCCCTCCCTCTCTCCCTTGTTTATTACACACCTGAAAACTTATGAGTTGATACATAATGGAAAAAATTATCTTTGCAAACAATGTTGGAAAGTACCATTCCTCCCTCACTCAGCAAACACTTAATTTAGACAAAAGATTCTGTGATGGATGGGAGGGCTGGTGTGGCGGGGGTTTGGAGCTTGGTAGTCTGAAAAGGGGAAGAGAAAGGTGGCAGCTATAGCTTTGACTTCTTCTCCTTGCCAGGAAGATTGGGCAGTCCCATATGTCCCTTTCTTAATGCCCATTTTGCCAGAGTGTCCCAAATAAAAATCATGAAAGACAGGGCAAGTTTGGGGGCTGACACAGCCACTGAGCAACAGTCCTCCAGTATGTTGACATTTAGTGGAAAGGAGAAGTTGCTGAGTCTGAGTAAGATTCCAAACCAACTGCCATAGGAAAGCCTTGGGCTAGGAGATTAGGGATGGACCTTGAGCTCATATGCTACCTCACTGTGGCTGTCCACAACTGATTAGGGAGGGACTTTCCTCTCTGACACAGAACTCCATTTGTGCCCCTAGCACGGAGTTAACATTGTTTTGTAATTGGTTATTTACTTTTTGCCTCTTCCACCCCTTTTCTTTCCTCCATTTATGAACTGGGACAGAGTATTTCTTACTCGTCTTTATACCCCCAGTGCCTGGCACATAGCAGCCACCCAAATACTGGCATCAGGATTTGGTCTCATTGTCTGCCATTGACTTGTCTGGTGACCCTAGAGTTTAACTTCTCTGAGTCTCATTTGCTCTGTTTTACACCTAGGCACATGCAATATAACATGATGTATATCAGTCTTTATTTAACATATATTTTCTTCTATATTTTTATTTAATTGTTTGTATTTAATCTTTTAAGGAGTAAAAGCTCTACAAACTCAATATGTTGGTACGCATTTCCTAACCGTCCACAACTACTAGCTTGATGCTACTAGACAAAAATACGATTTTTTTTTCCTTTCTGCTTCAACACTCTAATCTTAAATTTAACCCTAACAGAGAGTCTTTAATGTCATGCGCTCAGACACTGTGAACATTTTGCTTAGTAAGGCTCAAGTTCAACCTACCATGTCTCCATTCCTCTAGGTCTATACCAGTGATTTGCAGAGTTTCCGGAATTTTTATGAGATGGAGCTGTGTTTAAATTCCCTGGTTCCCATGGCATCTAAAATGCTGTCATTTATTTTTTAAATTAATATTAAAATTTTGTTTTGAGACTTTCACATGTCCTGAAAAGCTGGGTTGGGAATCAGTAGTCTAATAAATGTAGGCAAAATTATGTACAACGGTGCACTAAATACTACATTTAATTGCATAATTACCTCCCTGCCTCTCTTCGGAGTTTTTTTTTTTCTATTTTGTTTTGTTTTATTTATTATTTATTTATTTATTTATTTAAGTAGGCTCCACACCCAATGTGGAGGATTCTTTTCATTTTGAAACCAAAGGACAAGGTATATATGGGTGGCTCAGTTGGTTAAGCATCCGACTCTTGACCTCAGCTCGGCTCTTGATCTCAGGGTCAGGAGTTCAAGCCCTACATTGGGCTCCACACTGGGCATGGAGCCTACTTAAAAAAATAATAATAGAAAGCCAAAGGACATAAATGACAATAAACGCAAGCTTCAGATACCTGAGTCACTCCAACAGCAACCTGTTTTAAGCTTTGAAATGTTTATTCTCCCACTTTCATTGGCCATAGAATGGTAGCAAGGTTGGTTGGAATTAAGATTTCCTAAAATGTTTCCACTGACTCACAATCCCTTTAGTCCTGAAAAACATCTTTTGAAAGGAAAGACTGCTGGGGCGCCTGGGTGGCACAGCGGTTGAGCGTCTGCCTTCGGCTCAGGGCGTGATCCCGGCGTTCCGGGATCGAGCCACGTCAGGCTCCTCTGCTGGGAGCCTGCTTCTTCCTCTCCAACTCCCCATGCTTGTGTTCCCTCTCTCACTGACTGTCTGTATCTCTGTCAAATAAATCAATAAAATCTTTAAAAAAAAAAAAAGAAAGAAAGGAAAGACTGCTTTTTGAGGCAACTTGTTTCTGCAGGAAGATGATTTGTAAGGGGATGAAAGTTGTTTTTGAATTTACCAAATTTATCCTTCCACTTGGAAGTTTAGGACATAATGGTTTTTGATTCTTGGAGAATTCTGAAGCCCCTGCTGACAGATCAGTTTATACTCATGTCTCATGTGTTGTGTTTCTTAATGCATGGTCGGGGGGCCCCTACACTCAAATCTCCTGGAGCTGTTGTTAAAATGCAGATTCTGGGACCTTCTCTGGGAGTGAGTTAAGAAGGCACAGGAGTAGAGGACCCCTTTTTCAGCCGGTCCCCTGAGTTGAGTTGGATAGGTACCAGACCAGCCTGAACATCCACGACATCAGCCTGAACATCCACGATATCAGCCTGAGACACAGGAAGATACATCTGGATGTCTACATATGAACATCTCCAGTGCTGAGTATTGAGGTGCGAAGCGGGGAGCCATGAAACCGCACACAGATATCAGAAGATAAACGGAAGGGGCAGGGAGACTCAGCGTTCTGGTGACGGGAAGTGGTAGCCACCTGCATGGGGGAGCGGGCAGACTTGCGGACCGGCACCCACAAGAGAGCAGACTGAGACCGTGAGCCAGGGAACACGTGAACAGAATGAAAACCAGAGCTCCAGTGTGCTCCCTGGAACCAGACTGAGACCGGGAGCTCTGGAGCATGCGGAGGTGGCTGGTGGCTGGTGGCTGGTGACTGGCGGTGTTAGAAACACAAAGGACAGAGACGCGCTGGCCCTGGAAGTGAGGGCTGGGATGCTGGGTGTGGGACGCACATCCCGGGACACTGCAGGGTTGAGAAGCACCAACAGAAACAGAGTTAAAGTGGCCAGAACATCAGTGGAGAACAATCCGCGATCCCTCTGTTGAGACAGAAGCTGAGATTCGGGGACTGCTGCTCTGACTCTCAGAAGAGGCACAGCAGACCGCCAGGGAAAGCCGCCAGAGAACAAAAGCCTGGAAATACCGGCTCACAGGGTGCCCATACCATCCCCCCTCGCAGGGGACATGGAGACTCTACCCAAACAGGGTTGCCTGAATATCAGCGCAGCAGGCCCCTCCCCCAGAAGGCAGGCTGAAAAATCAAGAAGCCAACATCCCTAAGATCCCTATAAAACAAGGGCGCACGGCCTGGGTCCCGGTCAATAATTTGGGCTCTGTACAACCCCGCAACCTCTCTTCATCAGAATGACGAAAAGGAGAAATCCCCCCCAGCAAAGAAAATACAATGAGTCTGTGGCCTCTGCCACAGAACTAATGGATATGGATGTAACCAAATTATCAGAAATGGAATTCAGAGTAACAATGGTCAAGATGATGTGTAGACTTGAGAAAAGTATTAACGATAATGTTAATGAGAATATAGAATCTCTAAGGGTGGAAATGAGAGCGAATCTGGCAGAAATTAAAAATTCTATGAGCCAAATGCAGTCAAAACTAGATGCTCTGACGGCCAAGGTAAATGAGGCAGAGGAACGTATCAGCGAATTTAAGGATGGGTTAGTAGAAGAGGAAGCTAAAATAGAATCTGGACTCAAAAAAATCCATGCTCAAGAATGTAGGTTATGGGAGATTACTTTCTCAATGAAACGTTCCAATGTCAGAATCATCGGCATCCCCAAGGGGGTGGAGAAAAACAGGTGTCTAGAAGAGATATTTGAACAAATTGTAGCTGAAAACTTCCCTAATCTAACAAGGGAAACAAACATTCATGTCCAAGAGGCAGAGAGGACCCCTCCCAAGCTCAACCACGACAAACCTACGCCACGTCACGTCATAGTGCAATTCGCAAATATTAGATCCAAGGATACAGTATTGAAAGCGGCCAAGGCAAAGAAATTTCTCACGTACCAAGGCAAAGGTATCAGAATTACATCAGACCTGTCTACATAGACCTGGAATGAGAGAAAGGGTTGGGGGGGGCATTTTTAAAGCTCTTTCATAGAAAAACATGCAGCCTAGGATCCTTTAACCAGCAAGGCTGTCTTTCAGAATTGATGGAGAAATAAAGACCTTCCAGAATCGCCAGTCATTGATCAATTTTGTAACCACGAAACCAGCCTGACAGGAGATATTAAGGGGGGTTCTATAAAGGTAAAAAGGCCCCAAGAGTGATACAGAACAGAAAGTCACAATCTATAGAAACAAAGACTTCACTGGCAACATGGTATCATTAAAATCATATCTCTCAATAATCAGTCTCAATGTAAATTGCCTAAATGCTCCCATAAAATGCCACAGGGTTGCAGATTGGATAAAAAGACATGACCCATCCATTTGCTGTCTACAAGAGACTCATTTTGAACCTAAAGATACATTCAGACTGAAAGTAAAGGGATGGAATACCATCTTTCACACCAATGGACCTCAAAAGAAAACTGGAGTAGCAATTCATATATCAGACAGATTGGATTTTAAACTAAAGACTACAGTTAGAGGATAGACCGGGGATGGGTAGTAAGGAGGGCACGTATAGCATGGTACACTGGGTGTTATACGCAACTAATGAATCATCGAACTTTACATCGGAAACCGGGGATGTACTGTATGGTGACTAACATAATATAATAAAAAAA
>NC_048224.1:30537-145081 GCF_002007445.2 Ailuropoda melanoleuca
TGGATTTTAAACTAGAGACTATAGTTAGAGACACTGAAGGGCACTATATTATTCTTAAAGGATGTATCCAACAAGTGGATATGATAATTATAAATATATATGCCCCCAACAGGGGAGCAGCAAGATACACAAGCCAACTCTTAACCAAAATAAAGAGACATATAGATAAAAATACACTAATAGTAGGAGCCCTCAACACTCCACTATCAGCAATAGACAGATCACCTAAGCAAGAAATAAGCAAAGAAACAAGAGCTTTGAATGCCATACTCGACTATTTTGACTTCATAGATATATATAGAACACTACACCCCAGAACCAAAGAATACTCATTCTATTCTAATGCCATGGAACATTCTCAAGAATAGACCATGTTCTGGGTCACAAAACAGGTCTCAACTGATACCAAAAGACTGAAATTATTCCCTGCGTAATCTCATACCAGAATGCTCTGAACTTGGAACTNCTCAAACACTTGGAGGCTAAGAACCATCCTGCTCAAGAATGACTCGATAAACCAGGATATCAAAAATAAATTTAAACAATGTATGGAAACCAACGAGAATGAAAACACAACAGTCCAAAACCTATGGGATACTGCAAAGGCAGTCCTAACGGGGAAATACATAGCCATCCAAGCCCAACTCAAAAGAATACAAAAATCTAAAATGCAGTTTTTATAGTCTCACCTCAAGAAGCTGGAACAGCAACAGAGGGACAGGCCTAATCCACTCACGAGGAAGCAGTTGACCAAGATTAGAGCAGAAATCAATGAATTAGAAACCAGGAGTGCAGTAGAGCAGATCAACAGGACTAGAAGCTGGTTCTTTGAGANGGTCCAAAACCTATGGGATACTGCAAAGGCAGTCCTAAGGGGGAAATACATAGCCATCCAAGCCTCACTCAAAAGAATAGAAAAATCTAAAATGCAGTTTCTATATTCTCACCTCAAGAAACTGGAACAGCCAACAGAGGGACAGGCCTAATCCACTCACGAGGAAGCAGTTGACCAAGATTAGAGCAGAAATCAATGAATTAGAAACCAGGAGTGCAGTAGAGCAGATCAACAGGACTAGAAGCTGGTTCTTTGAGAGAATCAATACAATTGACAGACCGCTGGCAAGACTTACCCAAAAGAATAGAGAAAGGACCCAAATTAATAAAATTATGAATGAAAAAGGAGAGGTCGAGGAAGCAGTTGACCAAGATTAGAGCAGAAATCAATGAATTAGAAACCAGGAGTGCAGTAGAGCAGATCAACAGGACTAGAAGCTGGTTCTTTGAGAGAATCAATACAATTGACAGACCGCTGGCAAGACTTACCCAAAAGTTTTAAACAGGCCAATTAATTATGAAGAGATTGAGTCAGTGATAAACAACCTTCCAAAAAACAAAACTCCAGGCCCGGGTGGTCTGGGGAATTCTGGGGAATTCTGGGGAATTCTACCAAACATGCAAAGAAGAAATAATACCTATTCTCCTAAAGCAATTACAAAAAGTAGAAATAGAAGGAAAGCTACCAAACTCACTCTATGAGGGCAATATTACCTTGATCCCCAAAACAGGCAAAGACCCCATCAAAAAGGAGAATTACAGACAGATTTCCCTAATGAATATGGACACCAAAATCCTCAACAAGATCCTGGCTAATAGAATCCAACAGTACATTAAAAGGATTATCCATCATGACCAAGTGGGATTCATCCCTGGGATGCAAGGGTTGTTCAACATTCACAAATCGATCAGTGTCTTAGATTTTATCCAGAAGGAAAAATTCAGAAAGCATATGATTCTCTCAAGAGATGCAGAAAAAGCATTTGACAAAATAGAGCATCCTTTCCTGATTAAAACCCTTCAGAGTGTAGGGAGAGAGGGTACCTTCCTCAATCTCATAAAAACCATCTATGAAAAGCCTACAGTGAATATCATTCTCAATGGGGAAAGCTGGAAGCCTTTCCCTTAAGATCAGAAACACCACAAGGATGCCCACTCTTGCCACTATTATTCAACATAGTACTGGAAGTCCTTGCAACAGCAATCAGAAAACAAAAAGGGATAAAATGTATCCAAATTGGCAAAGAAGAAGTCAAAATGTCTCTCTTTGCAGGTGACATGATACTCTATAGGAAAACCCAAAAGAATCCACTCCCAAACTATTAGAAGTTTCAGAGCAATTCAGTAATGTGGCGGGATACAAAATCAATGCTCGGAAATCAGTTGCATTTCTATACATGAATAATGAGACTGAAGAAAGAGAAATTAGGGAATCCATCCCATTTACAATAGCACCAAAAACCATATGTTAGCTTAGAGTTAAGTTAACCAGTGACGTAAAGGATCTATATTCTAGAAAGTATAAATCACTCTTGAAAGACATTGAGGAAGACACAAAAAGATAGAAAAATGTTCCGTGCTCATGGATCGGAAGAATTAACATAGTTTAAATGGTCATGCTACCCTGAGCAATCTACACTTTCAATGCTATCCTGATCAAAATATCTATGACATTTTTCAAAGAATTGGAACAAATAGTCCTTAAATTTGTGTAGAAACGGAAAAGTTCCCGAATCGCCAAGGAACTGTTGAAAAGGAAAAACAAAGCTGGGGACATCACAATGCCGGAGTTCGAGCTATACTACAAAGCTGTGATCACAAAGACAGCATGGTACTGGCACAAAAACAGACACATCGACCAATGGAACAGAATAGAGAACCCAGAAATGGACCCTCGGCTCTTTGGGCAACTAATCTTTGATAAAGCAGGAAAAAACATCCAGTGGAAAACAGACAGTCTCTTCAATAAATGGTGCGGGGAAAATTGGACAGCTACATGCAAAAGAATGAAACTTGACCACTCTCTCACACCATACACAAAGATAAACTCCAAATGAACGAAAGACCTCGATGTGAGACAGGAATCCATCAAAATCCTAGAGGAGAACATAGGCAGCAACCTCTACGATATCAGCCAAAGCAACATTTTTCATGACACATCTCCAAAGGCAAGAGAAACAAAAGATAAAATGAACTTGTGGGACTTCATCAAGATATAAAGCTTTTGCACAGCCAAGGAAACATTCAAAAAAACTAAGAGGCAGCCCACAGAATTGGAAAATATATTTGCAAATGATGCTACAGATAAAAGACTGGTATCCAAGATCTACAAAGAACTTCTCAAAGTCAATATGCGAGAAACAAATAAACAAATCATAAAATGGGCAGAAGATATGAACAGACACTTTTCAAATGATGACATTCAAATGGCTAACAGACACATGAAAAAATGGTCAACATCATTAGCCATCAGGGAAATTCCAATCAAAACCACACTGAGATACCACCTTATGCCAGTTAGCAATGGCAAAAATTGACAAGGCAAGAAACAACAATTGCTGGAGAGGATGTGGAGAAAGGGGATCCCTCCTACATTGTTTGGGAATGCATGTTGGTACGCCACTCCGGAAAACAGTGTGGAGGTCCCTTAAAAGTTAAAAATTGAAAACTACCCTATGACCCAGCCATTGCACTACTGGGTATTTACCCCAAAGATACAGACGTAGTGAAGAGAAGGGCCATATGCACCCCAATGTTCATAGCAGCATTGTCCACAATAGCTAAATCCTGGAAGGAACCGAGATGCCCTTCAACAGATGAGTGCATTAAGAAGTTGTGTTCAGGGGCGCCTGGGTGGCACAGCGGTTAAGCCTTCGGCTCAGGGCGTGATCCCGGCGTTATGGGATCGAGCCCCACATCAGGCTCTTCTGCTATGAGCCTGCTTCTTCCTCTCCCACTCCCCCTGCTTGTGTTCCCTTTCTCGCTGGCTGTCTCTATCTCTGTTGAATAAATAAATAAAATCTTTAAAAAAAAAAAGTAGTTGTGTTCATATATACAATGGAATATTACTCAGCTCTCAGAAGGAACGATTTCTCAACATTTGCTGCAACATGGATGGCACTGGAGGAGATAATGCTAAGTGAAATAAGTCAAGCAGAGAAAGACAATTATCATAGGATTTGTCTCATCTATGGAACATAAGAACTAGGAAGATCGGTAGGGGAAGAAAGGGATAAAGAAAGGGGTAATCAGAAGGGGGAATGAAGCATGAGAAACTATGGACTATGAGAAACAAACTGAGGGCCTCAGAGGGGAGGGGGGTGGGGGATTGGGATAGACTGGTGATGCGTAGTAAGGAGGGCATGTATTGCATGGTGCACTGGGTGTTATACACAACTAATGAATCATCGAGCTTTACGTCAGAAACCAGGGATGTACTGTATGGTGACTAATATAATAAAAAAACAACAAAAAAATGCATGCTGAAGTTTTACTGCAGGTGCAGAGCACTGGCAGTGAGCTGGGGAGTAGATCATGCCCCTATCCTATGGCAGGTGAGAAATCTACAAATAAGAAAAATTGAGGTGATAATTGAGGTAAAGGGAGAAAATGCATTAAATACTCTACCTGCAGTATATTGCTGGGAGTTGGGGAGAGAGGTAGAAACTTCCTGCATCCTTACATTAAGATTAGGGGCCCTTGTGCATATATGCTTCCACGGGAGTAGCATCAATAATAGTTTCAGACTAGAGTTTAGGAAAATTACTTCTTACAGTGTGCAGACTGTGTAGTTATCAGCTCTAATCCATGTCTGGCCTCACCTCATTGATGTTCCAAACACTTCTGCCTGAGAAACCTACCTTGATGCCCTCTTCCAACCTAGTAGACCCCAATGATCAGTCACAATCTGCAGAAAAGGCTGAAGAGCTGCTCAGTATCCACACAGCCTCCCTGTTCCAGCCCCTCTTAGGTGGTACCACAGAGTGCATGTTGCTAATACCCTACTGGCTGAATTTGGCTCACTGGTATGTTTAGGTCTGTATTTAAGAAAAAAAATGAATTAGGTGTCAACCTAGGTACAATTAGGTGTAAAAGCAACATCTTACATGAAAATCTTTATTTCTAGTATCTTTTTTAAAAAATCAAAAGATCTGGCAAAAACTGGCAGCTGTACAGTGGTTGTCCCTTTAGATGAGATATACTCCTTCCATTCCTATGGCCCCCACCTGTCCCCTCTGACCCCTATGCATTACTTGCCCAGTCCTTCTAAAGAAGTGGGTATAGCCGGTTCACCCAGGTGCAGGCAGTAAGGAGGTGCTTTGTGTGCAGAGCAGTGGTTCTCCACGTAGCCCTGGATCAGCAGTTTTGACAGTATCACCTGGGAACTTGTTAGAAATGCAAATTATGGGCCTCACCCTAGATCTACTGTGTCAGAAATTCTGGATGTGAGCCCAGCAATCTGTGTTTAACAAGCCCTCAGGTGATGCTGATGCAAGCTGAAGTTTGAGAACCACTGTGGAGAATTTAACAATAATAATAAAAGCAACTAAAAGTTAGTCTGCTTTTTATTATCACAATATGCCAGTAATTTAAAACCATGTCAGTGATGAAATACTCCACCTCACCATGGTGGACCACTCCTGAAGTCCCCACTTGAGTATGTGTCTCTGTCCTGTACGATCTGTTGTCATTCTATTCTGGGGATGGAGAATATCACCCCTAAACCTATGCAAAGCACCAAACTAAGGTTTCACCCACCCCTCCCCACAATAACTCAGGGTGCATAATTTAGCCTTAGATTGACTAGAAATCATGTTGCAACTTGACTTGGAAGCTCAGGCTACAACCACAACATTTCTACCACAACTTATGTATTTGTAGTGTTTAAGATATTTTGCTGTCATTATGAAGAAGGCAGAAATAGGCAGTGTGTCCCTGTTGCCAAGTTTTCTCACCCACTGACCTTCATGCATTCACATTTCAGGACAAAAGTATTCATGCTGGCACTCAAAGTACCTTAACAGGAAGATGTCCATGTGAGGGGTTTGGTCACCAGGACAGCAAACTGCCTTTTCAAGAGAATAATTGTGAACCTGTGGTAGGTTGAGATACTGCGTCTTGGTGTTTATTGTATGGCTGCTTTTAACTCAAATGAATAAAATTATTCCAATTTAAAAACTAAGAGCAATATGAATATACTTGATGCTCTGAACTGTACACGTAACAATGGTTAAAATGGTAAATTTTATGTTATATTTTATCATAATAAAAAATAAACAATAACAAAGATAAAAAAAAACAGGGAAGCACGGAGATTTTCTTAAATTGTGTCCTCTCGTACCCAGGTTTTCTAGGGTCAGTGATGAGATCCCTACACTAAGATCCAAAAGAAGAAACTGATTCTGGATACAATATTGTTTTGTCTTCTGTCTTTAGTATATTTGCCTTTTTCTGAATGTAGACACATCTAAGGGAGGGGGAAAAGCATCTGTGAGTAATTGTATAAGCTGTGAGTCCAACAGGGTAGCCGCTGGCCACGTGGCTCTTAAGCACTTATAGCATAGTACCTTGAAGGAAAATGTTCTAATACATACCAGATTTCAAAGACTTAGTATGAGGAAAAGAATATAAATAATTCATTGATGATTTTTATATCAAGTACATGTTGAAATAATATTTTGATATGTGGGATTAAATAAAATATATTATGAAGATTAATTTTACCTGTTTCTTTTTTGTAATGCAGATACTAGAAATTTTAAAGCTACGTATGTGTTATCCTCTAATTCTTTTGGACAGCACTGGTACAGATAGAGTATGTCATAATGGTTTAAAGAACAGACTCTGGAGCCAAATTACTGTGAAGTTGTATGACCTTGGACAAGGAAGTTGACCTGCCTGTGACTGTTTTCCAACCTATAACATGAAAACAATGAAAATACTCCTAGAATTGTTGTGAGCATTAAATGAAGGCCTAACACATTTGTGCTGTACTGACAATAGCACTGGCCTTTAGACACAACTACAAGGACCTATCTATATGGTATAAATAAAATGTATATTAGGTGGCTTTAAACAGTGTTCAAGAATTTACCAGTTAGGGCTTGGGACTTCTACTGGCAAGGATAATGAAGGTGTAAATAAGTTTCTCAGATTTGGGGAAGGCTGTTAGCTCTATTTTTCTCTAGTCTTCCCCCTCCCCACAACGTTTCAACACATATACTTGTGAAATTTAACGATTATCTTGTTGGCTGGTAATTAATGTGGGCACTTCAGTCCAGATAAGTAGTACAAATATGACGCTGACCATTAACTTTACTCTCTCCCAGAAACCTGCGCACTGCAGCCAATCCCACACTCTCCCTTTCTCATTCTCACAGGTTCCCAGTGCTCCACCTGCCTATGAAAAACTCTCTGTGGAACAGTCACCACCACCTTATTCACTGTGAGAATGCTGAGAGGTGATGAAATGATTTCCTTTACCCTATTGCTGGACTTTAATATGGACATCTAATGTTCTGCTTCAGAATACTGTTGAAATAGTATACATCATCTCTAATAATAAGTTTGGTATTAAATTCTTAGTAGAGCAACTAGCAATAGTAATTGAGGGAATGATGAGAAATCTTAGAATGCAAAAAAACTTTGTCAATAAATATTGTAATGCCTGATACTATTTGTGCTAGTAGTAATTCTAATAAATTTGTGTTATTTTCTGAGACAGAGTTCACATGTGTGTTCTGGGACCATTCAATTTCTTTTTAGTTGAAATTTGGCTAATACCTAACAAACTACTATTCTGATTTTTGAAGAAGCAACCTTTTGACCAACATGAACTCTAACAGAATGATTGCAGATGACTCTGTGCCATGGAGTGCTCACAAAGGATAAGTTTATAGGTTTAAGACAAAGAGCTGATTGATTGCTCTACCAAATTGTAGTCAGATTCATTTGACTAGGAAAGTGTCAGTAATGTCTCTTTGGGTTTTAAAATTCCATGATGCTACAATAACATACCGCAGAAGTCCTATATCTTGAGTAATACATATAAAATAGTTTTAATTACATTTCACTTCAAGACTCAATGCTATTACAATTAATGACAAAATGCTTTTGTTAAAGCAGAAGATGGTGTAAGAATTTAAATAAGATACTATAGTTTGGCTGATGTCTTGCCTTAAATGTTCCAATGGCAATTTAGCTCCTCTGGGCTGCCAAAGCCCTCTCAAAAAAACATATAGGTAATCATAAAGGATCAAAGATTCTGGAATGGTGTGGAATGGTGGAACAGGGCATAACAACATTAAAATTTTTTTGTTGACATCTACATATCACCTATACTATTATTTATCTAATATTTATTCTTTCAGTCAACTCATTTAAAATTTTTTTGGCTTAAATTATCACCACCCTAAATGGAAAATCAGTATCATTTCCCGTAAGTAGAAGATAACCATAAAAAGGAAGATAATGAAGTATTTTTACTCAAACCTAGAAGGATACCGATGATGGCAGAAGGCTGACACCTGCTCTTTTTATTTAAGAGGGAGATTAGCAAGAAACAAAGAGCTTTCTTGCAAGAGAAAGAAATTACTCTCTTGCTATGTGATTCAGTGTTACTTAATGCTGAGTCAGTAAACCACCTAAAACCATCTTGTGTCATCGGAAACACCAGTATAGCATAACTGTTTCATTTTCTACAAGATTGTGCTGAAGAGAAAAAACACTGAATAGACTTAAACATATTGAAAAAAGTCATTGAACAAAATACTGAAATAGCTCCTTACTGTTCTTTGATTCTGTCCAGTCTTACCACTTAAAATAAGCCCTCTCCCTCCCCTTTTCAAACAAATACATGAATTCTAAAGTAAACTTCAACAGAATTGGGCCAGCTCCTTTTCTCGTCGCAAGTCCCAGTCTAAGCCTCAATCCTCCACATTTATAGAACACGTGGCTTGGGGCGCCTGGGTGGCTGCAGTCAGCGTTTTCTGCTAATTCAAATGTACTAGACAAATAATATCACTTATCACTCTATTTGTGCAGTAAGCAAAGTTCGAGGGTTTTGTCTTATAGAGCCTGGCCTTCCCTCCTCCTCCTGCTCTGCACTAGCTTTCAGAGTGTTGTCTGTTGCTTGAGACAAGGCCCAAGTCTGTGTGTTTCCACAGGAGATTCTGATACGGCCTCCATGATTTTTTTTAAGGTTAAGAGTAGGTATACTTTAAGGAGAAAAAAAAATCCATCCCAAAGATTTTCTGCCTGGGGTTAAAGTAAGTGAAGACTAGACTCATTACACAAACCAATGAAGCCCCCAAGTCACCTTCAGTGAAGGCCAGTCCTGTGAAATCACAAACACTGAGTTTTGCAGCACTTATAAATATCTGGACTGGTCCACCCATCACTTGAGAACATTGTAAACCTTTTCCAAAAAGAACAGAAGTGAGTCCCCTAAACTTCATTTTCATGGCTTTACTTTAAAGACATACACAGTCACTCGAAGATGCAGCAAAATCCCTCAATCTCAAGTGACAGATGCCAAAACATCTTAAAAGCATCTCAGAACACCCATCATGGCTGGTTTGGATAAAAACACTCAATTTTAAGAAAGCCTAAAACAGCTATTCTAAGAAGCTGTGCAATGCAAGAAAAAGCGTGGGGAAGGAAGCACAGAAAATAATGCTTGACGTTTGAAAACACAAGTGAAAGAAGCTTTAAGTTATAAAGAGAGCCTGTTAAAATCTCTAAAACCACACTAAAGACAAGTTTGCTTGCTCTGTTTAGAGAAGATTAGGTGGATGATGACAACTTGAAATTAGACGAAGAGAAAATAAAAAAACTGAGAATCCCTGGACTGCCAATTAGAAGTCAATCTGAAGAAATACACGGATGCTGTTAATTTCTTCTTAATAAGGCTTGAAGGAGAAAAACAAGGACAACTTAAAAAGTTAAGTGAAGGAAAATAAATGAATCAATCACTTTTAATTCAAATGAGTGGTCTCCAGAATGAACAAACATCTTTGCAGTCTAAAAATACTGCTTGAAATCCAGATTAAAAAACTTCAGTTAAAACTTCAAATAATGCTTGAACTACATCAAGAACCTATAATGCATATCTGCAGAAAATCCATCAAGGAGAGAATTTACTGCTTAGAAATCTAGAAGAAACTTCCCAAAGTATATGAAGCCATGTACATAAGAAGTGTAACTCCTACAGGAAGATGGTCTTGAGAAAGAGAAAAACACACTTCCTTTTATCAAAGCTGGATTGTCTCCCCTGAGAAAAGAACAGCTTGGCTGAGAGAAAGCTTTCTAAGAAAATAATCACAACAAAGAAAATCTGGCTCAAGAAGTGTAATTTCCAGCTTTTCCCAAGTGGCTTCCACTGTTCCAAATGTACTTCTGGCCACTGGCTAGAGTATCAGGAGGACTCCCTGAATCATCCATCAGGTCCCCAGGGAAAGCGGAGTATGAACTGTAAGGGCTCAGGCATCTGGGTCACTTACAAGTCTGATTCAGGTTTACAGTAGCATAGGACATCCACCGCAGGACATCTGTGTTTTCTCTTTAAAAGTAATTTAGAGTAATCTCTTTAGTTTAACTGTTCTTAATTGATGCTGTATTTGCTCAAATTGAAGTTTTTCTAGAATTATAATTCCTAAGACAGTGTTTTGCCAATCTAGATGGTTTTAATAAAATTATTCTGGAGATTAGACCATTTCATTTGATCCTCTAGAATTAGATCCAAATAAGTATTGTATTTATATTGAGCTGAATGGTCTACTATTACTTAAGCCATAATTGAATTTTTACAGGATCACAGAAAAACATTTAATCAATAAACACTATTTGTATAAGCTATGAACTGTTGGAAGAAATCTATAAAAATAACAGAATATTTATCTCAATGAATTTTGGTTTAAAAAATAATATAAAAAAAGAATCCCACTGAAAACAAAACCCCGAACAAAACCAAACCAAACACCACCCTCCAAATAAACCTATTAGTCTTTTTATTAGTTTAGGACTAGATTCATAGATTAATTTAGGGCAGGTAATACTTTGTTAATGATATTTCTTGCTGTTAAAACGTTTTTAAGTTTTATGCAAAGTCTTTCCCTTAAACAACAACAAACCACACCTTCCTCTGTCTCAACCTAAATACAGGTTTCCCCCATTATCTGAAAGTAGAGTGTTCTTATGAAAACTTTTAAGCCGACATGGTGTAAAGTGGAGACAATTATCATTAATTTATATGGAAAAGTTTTTTAGTGGTCCCAGACCCCAAAAATAACCTCTCTTAGGCTACTGTGATATCTTAGAGGATGACACATCTTGCTACAGATACAAAACAATTGAGATAAAGCACAGATGTTCACAGACACAGGCCAAAGCTATGGCAACTTCATGCTGAGACACTGAGCACAGTCTCCAGGGAAGGAGCTTGGTGGTGCCTCACTGTTTGGGGACCGCTGCCTCTATAAAGGCTCACTGCAAAACAAACGCTGAATGCTATGCTTGCTTTTCCATTTTTTGTAAAAGCGAAAAACCTCTTTGGATTTCTTTCAGTTAGCAAAAACAGGTCCTACTGGAGATCTTTTGTAAAAGTAAACTAGCATAATGCAAACTTTTGAAAATTGGGGCAAACCTATAGTTTCTCTTTTTCTCACTTCTGTGTTGCTACCATCACTGCCAGATAAGAGGTCTTCCGATTACCTTCTTGACCCACCTATTAACTTCCTAATTGGCTTGTCTCTAGTCAAGTAAGTGACAGCAGCTACTATTTATTAAACACTGTGGCAGGCTTTGGGCCAACTGTGTTACATAAATTATCACATCTAATCCTCACAGCAATCCTGCAAGGTAATTTAATTAATCTTTATCCTATGTTAATACCCTTGCTTTGAAAGCTTGGGTAACATCCCAATTACTTTCAGAATATTTTTAAGTCCTTTATCACCCTACTCACCTATTTTTTAGTTAGTCCCCTTTGGCCCTCTTAACCCATAATACTCCATTCAAATTCAATTGCTCTGTTCCCTAAATGCTCCTTGTTCTTTTCTTTAAAAAAAAAAATTGAGATATAATTGACATGTGACATTGTATTAGATTTAGGTTTACATGATTTATGTATAGATTGTATTACTATCACATTGTCTAGTTAACATCCGTCACCACAGAGTTACAATTTTTTTTTTTTAAGATTTTATGTCAGAGAGAGAGAGAGAGAGCACAAGCAGGGGGTGGGGGTGGGGGGCAGCAGGCAGAGGGATAAGCAGCCTCCCTGCTGAGCAAGGAGCCTGACTTGGACCTTGATTCCAGGCCCTGGGGATCATGACCTGAGCCAAAGGCAGACACTTAACCTATTCAGCCACTTGGGCATCCCTACGATTTTTGTCTTATGATGAGAACTTTTAAGATCTACTCTTAGCAACTTTCAAACATGCAAGAGTATTGTTAACTTCCCTGTGCTTTTCTAAGACTGAGTCCTTGCAAGCCCAGTTCTAAATATACTTTCGGTCCCAGCAGAAATGCCACCTCTTTTATGAAACTTCTATCACCTCACTGCTAAATTCCTGAGTTCTTTATTCCTCTGACATTTACTTTTAACTTATTGCTATATTCATTTTTTGTGTTCTGTGTTGAGGACACGGATGGGATCTTATTCATCTATGTTGTTCCTACATCTTATGTATTACATGGTTCTCAACAAATGTGTAGAATGAATTTACACCTCTTTGAATCTGAAAATTACGTTGACAATGTTTTCCATTTATATTAATAATTACTTTAAGAATGATATTGAGGATCACACACATAAAACATACACTTGATTCTTTAGTACTTCTTCATATATTACTGAACTATAGAATTTTCTCACTCAGATTTTGTCTCCAACTTAAACTGTAAGAACCGGAACTATGCCATGCCCTTCAACTTTGTCAATAAACTTGTTAATAAGCCAAGCACCATGGCATGCATAATAAATGCTTGTTGAATAAATTAGTAAAAATACCTGGGACAAATGACAGCATTATAGCAACAATGAGGCTTCAGGCTCAGGGGACAGCAAAACAACTATTGGAATGAGTTATGGTAAATTGTAGATCATCTTTGTTATAGTGATGAGGGAACAGAAGGCAAGCTGAAGACAAAGCATAAGCCTACACCCTGCAACCTCACCCCACA
Source organism: Ailuropoda melanoleuca (assembly GCF_002007445.2). Taxonomy (NCBI): domain Eukaryota; kingdom Metazoa; phylum Chordata; class Mammalia; order Carnivora; family Ursidae; genus Ailuropoda; species Ailuropoda melanoleuca. The sequence continues at coordinate 43,555 of NC_048224.1, forward strand.
CCCCGACTCCTGGGTGGGATATGTGATATTCCTCCCAGAAGTTCCCCACTATCTTAATGCTAATGCCTTGCTAGAGGGAAAAACGACCTTAACTTGACAATGGTAAGGACTTGGGTACCCCATGAGTCTTCTTTAACATATGAAAGTACTATCTCAACCTCCCTTATTCCTTACTTCCCCCAAACCCGTAGTATATAATCAGCCACCCCTCACAACCCAGAGCAGCAGTTCTTTCTGCTCTTGGGTCCTGTCCCGTGCTTTAATAAACCACCATTTTGCACCAAAGATGCCTCAAGAATTCTTTCTTGGTCTTTGGCTCGGGACTCCACCCCACTGAACCTCACCTATATTCCAAAACCACATCAATGTACGGTGTAATTTTGGATAGCTCATCAAATTTCTTAGATCATTTTCAGAATTTGCTACATTCTCAAGCTTTTAATATTAAAGATTTCTTAATTCACTAAGTCAATGTGATATACTGGGTCAAGTAAACATTTTCATTTATCTTAGTGTACATTATTATAGCATCACTGCTTTAATTATAAAACTACTGATGTCAATTAATTATTAAATGCACCAAAAAAAAATTGGAGGCTTGAAATGGAAACAGGGATCTAAAGAGACACTAAGTATTTTATGTATAATATATAGTGTGTGTGTGTGTGTGTGTATATATATATGTATTTTTTTTTTTTTTTTACTACTACAAAGGAGAATTGATTTTTTTTTTCAGGAGAAAACATACAGGAAATGAAAGAGCCAACATATCAGAAAGAGATGTTATTTTAGCATGTTTTAGCATTTAAACTGATGCTGAACACAGACATTCAAATGTCCTAATTCTATACTATGTGTAGAAACATATTCCAGTACCATGAAGCTGTTTAGGTAGCACTATAGTAACTTTTCTTCCTTTGCATGAATGCCTTTATAAACAACTGTTAAAGAACACTGAATACAAAGAACTGAGGAATTTGACTTTGTACTCTTTGGCCAAGAGCCCAGAAATACACATGACCTACCAAACTGAAAGCAAAGGAAAAAGAATTTGGCTTTTGATTATATAAATCCATTAATTTAGTCATATTCTAGCAAAAAACGGGAGTGTTATTTTAAAAAAGTAAACCAGACCTTAAATCATGTAAAAAGCTATCTAGAGTTCTCGCTGATTTATTCAACAACTATATATTGAATGTCTATTGGGTGCCAGTTGCTGAGGGGTCAATGATGAAGACAATTGACAAGATCTCTCTTTAAAAAGGAAGACAGGCATTAAATAATTGCATACAAATAATCTTGTTACAGTAATATATTACTATGCCCCTTCTCAAACGATGTCCTCAACCTATGAGTGACTGCGGTATCTTGATGCTGAGTGGTAAGGAGAGGGAATTATGTCATATGTAACGAGATCCATAATGAAACATTAAGTCAAAGAGAACACACAGGAAGACCTTGATTTGTATGGAAATTTTTAGAAACTAAAAGAAAACTAGAGTGCAACAGGCAAGGGAAGATTAGGTCCAAGAGAAGCTGGTGAGGTAAGCAGGAATAGACTGAAAAGCCTTTTAAGCCCTAAGGGGATGGGGGGTGGGTGCCAGGACTTCATTCTAAAGGTTCACCAGAACCTCTGAGTTTCAAAGGTCATATTAGGATTTTGGATTTAGGAGTTAGAAAAGAATTGGTGGTTAATAATTAGTTTAGGTCCTTCACTGGGATTAAAGTTGAGCCATAAGTAATCCAGTAAATTAGTTTCTGGAAATGTCTCAGAGAATTCTTTTCAGGCAAAAGACGAATAATTTCAGGTTGTTTTGTTTTAGAAGTTGAGTATGTTAAATACATTCATTTATTGAGCACCACCTATGCACAATGTGATGAATTTCCAAACATCACCCACATCCCCCTGAAATCCAAGGTCTATCTAAACTGACAGGGAAAGGGGGAGGGTGACTATACAGTACAGCATAGACTGGCAAAGACACTGTTTTAGAACATAACTATAGGTTTTTGAGAGCCTTTAGCAACTTTCCAGAACACCCTCACTGCCCTCTTCACTTTGATAACTAATAAATTTCAATGTAGTTTCAAAGGAAGTCTTTAGGTCTATTCTTCCTGAACATTTTCAAGCCCAGACTCCATGCGATGAGGTTTAACATCATTTATAAATGTAATATGGATGAGTATACAATCAAGTATCCCAAATAAGATAACGGATATGAAGATTCAATAAATATAAAATCTTTTTACTGTTTTGACTTTTAAATATAAAATCTATCTTCTTGCTTTGTCTTTCATTTTTTAAATATTTATTTATAACTAAGCAATTACACATTTTGTGTGTGTTGTATTCCCCATGTTGTGCCTTACTTTTTTTTAAAATTCTAATTCCAGTATAGTTAACATACAGTGTTATATTAGTTTCAAGTGCACAATATAGTAATTTTAACAATTCTATACACTACTCAGTGTTTACCATAATAAAATCTATCTTTTATTTAAAATGAGGCATAAGTCTGAAATACCACAAAGTCAAACCCTGAGAATAAGCTGACCCATAAAAACTGCTTGCTTTACAACAGAATATAAGTAACTGCTCTGTAATTGGAAAAAAAAAAACCCCAACACAACAAAAGCAAAACATAGTTATAAATAATTGAAGGTGTCCATATTCATTTGTTATTTTAAATTAAAAAAGAAAAATTCACATTTTATCATTTTGGAAAATCAGTCAACTATGAACAAACACCTCAATATAAAAATAGACACATCAGAGGGAAACTTAAAGATAAAGGGTACATGGGACCTCTTCATACTACCATCACAACTTCTTGTGAATCTAAGATTATTTAAAAATAAAAAGTTAATAAAACATATCTAGCATGCATTAGCACAGACCAAATACATTGGCCTGAAAGAAGATTACTTATTTTGGTCAATGGAGAGTTTGATGGTGAAATAAGAGAAAAAACTTAAAACAATGAAATCCAGAGTGAAATTTTATAACAGAAGTAATGTACAATCATGGAAAAAGGATTTAAAGCATTAGGTCTACCATTACCAGCTCAGGTCTACCACCCACTAGCTGGGTGACCCTGGACAACATCACTAACCTTTCAAGAGTACTGTAAAAATTAAATAAGATATGTCAAGTAAAGTTTGTAAACTGTAAAACCTTGTACAAGTGCTAGCCATTAATTCAAATTTCTCAGCCTTAATTTCTTTTTGTAAAGGGCTGTTTTCATTTTATAGAATGTATTCTTTCAACGGAGTAAGAACGCACTTTAAAAATGGTATTCAAACAAAGAAATACAGCAACTCAGTTTATTACATGCAGATTCCTCTGCATTGCTGCTAACAGTTCACTGGTCCAAAATTACTAAAATACTTAAAAAACTATACATTATGTAAACAAAACATAAATAAGACAGCATAGTTCTTTGTACATATAGTTTAGTACAGGTTGTTAGGGATTTAGGAATATGTACAATTTTACACCATGGACTGCATTTTCACAATGCATAAATATATATATATATATATATTTATTTATATTTTTACAGAAACAAAAACAAGATTTCACTAATGACACAGAATACCATATTGTAGATACACGCTGCAACAGTCCAAATTCAAGAAGAAACATATCAATGCAAGTGTGCAAAAGGCTAGCTTACTCCAAACTAGTGAAACTTGACTTTGTTCAATTTATGCGATACAGACAGGTAAATCCTGTCTATTTTAAACATCCTTTGAAAACATACTCATACCAATGAGTGAAATGGAACAGATCTTTTCCTCCCCAAGAAAACAAAGCCTTGTTGCAAGCTAATGAAAGGCTACATTAAAACACATACACACAACTATGTATAGTATGTTTTCAACAGTATAATAAAGTTAAAATTTTTATGGGAGTCAAAACAATGCCCCATTATTTAAAAACTGGCTCGTTTAGTCTGAATTCAAGATGCAGCTGTGTCGGGCCTCTCTAAGTCAGATGAGTGAAAAGCAGGGAAGACAGAGGCAGGATTTTGACTGGTAGATACAATTTGAGAGAGAGCTGGAGAGAGAGAAGAAACCTTAGATGCTGGAGTATTTATGGTATTCAAAATTGCTCCTTCTGGACTAACCAACAATTTTTTGACTGATGTGTCCAAATGAAATACTGATGTGCTACTTGGCAATGGAGGTTTAGTAGAGCAAATGGCAGAAACCAAAGACGTCTTAGCCAAAAGAGTAGCAGGAGGAGACTTAATTACTGAAGTCAATGATACTGTTGGTGTGGGAGGTGGAACAGAACCTTTAGCAGTTGTGTTTATGATTTGTGGTGTTGTTTGTACTGTGGGTAGAGGACTGGCATTCCCAAGAGAGTTTACAACTTTTGTAGAGCTTCTTAGAGAATGTTTCACAGGCTGCCCACTTAAAGAATTATTTGATGCTAGTGTAATCTTCTGGGCAGGGTTATCTACTGATGTAGGTGGAAGGCCTTGGCCACTGTTAAGAACTAAGGGAAGTCCATATTTTGGATTATTAGATATAAGAAGAACATGGCTGCCAGCTCCAAGACCTTGTGGTGGAACAATAAACCGGGTTCCATTAATCATGATCTGAGTGCCAGGTGCCAAAGGTGTACTGGTGTTGATGACTATTTTTTGCTGAATACAAGGTTCACTCAACTGACCCCCTATCACACTATTTACATTTGTTGGTGCTGTAGCAGTGTGAATGGAAGAACCACCTGGAGCAGAACTGTGACTGGGGGTTGATTTTACTAAAGCGGGGGACATCTGCTGGTTTGGCAGAGAAGAAAAATTGGAAATATTAATTACTTTACCTGGACTTGGTGAAAGGGGTGGCAACTCAGTCTGAGGTTTATTTGTGTTTATATTTGTTGGCACTGTAGCTGAAATCCCTGGTGACTGAAACTGGACAGAAGTCCGAGATTGTCTTTTAGAAAGAGACATAGAACGTGTGGCTCCTGGTACTGTTGCCACTTGTGGAACTGTGTTGATTACTTTAGGGGATATAGTCACAGGTGTAGGCAAAGCAACAGTAACAGGGATTTGCAAAGCTGATGATAAACATTTAGGAGACACTGTTGGTTGTGTAGTTGAAATCAGAACAGATGATGCAAGATGTCCTGTTTTCACAGTTGATATAGCCACAGTGTTTCCGAGATTTGACGTGCAAAGTCTATTTGACAAAATAGGCATAATTCTTGAAGAGGTATCATTTCCACTGACTAAAACAGGAGGTCGTGTCCCAACTGAAGCAGAGGTTGAGGTCACTGAAAGAGAACCCAAAGACATATTTGCTCCTGTTACTGAAAACATGTTTACTGCTCTTGTTGCAGAAACCACTGATTCATTAACAGGAGTAATATTTTGACTCACAAAATTTGAGCTTACTGGAATTGAATTACCACTTGTTGACAATGGCAAAACATAGCCCTTGGTACTTTTTTCTTCTCCTTTTGAGGTTACATTTTGCAGTATGTTAATTGATGGTATAGCTGGCACACTGCCTGAACTATTTACAATTGCTTGACCTATGTTTAGTCCAATTTTCACATCTTTTATCTGAGACACAGTTGGTGATGAATTTATTTTTATTGGTGCTCCAACTGTAGATGGAATTAGTACTATCTGGGGTTGCTCTGGAGTCTTAACATAGGTTTTATTCAAGGGGGGAGGAAGAGTTTGTTTTAATGGTTCTGCCACAATAGTTGGAGCTGAAGTGCCACTGGGAATTGGAGCATTAATAAAAACTAATTTCTGGGCAGAAACACCTGTCGATGTTGGTGCAGGTGTCACATTAATTGCAGTTCCACTGCCAGAAGGAAGAATAGAAGGAGCTGACACCAGCATAAGTTTGTGAACTGCAGTCCCACTGATCACATCTCCACTTGTTGCTGTTGTTGCTTCTGATCTTGTAATAGGGAAACTTTTCGTGAAATAATCTACTTGTTGCTGTTTATTTGGAGTATGAATAACATTTGCACTGGTTTGTCCAAAATTTTCTTTTGATAAGCTAATTACACTTACTGAATTATTTGCTGTTGATGGTAGTACAGTGCCAGAAGAAACAGAGGACTTTAAGGGAGAAGAAGGCATGTGTGAAGCTTTATCTATCATGTGGCCCAAATTACCACTGCAGGAAGGTTGGCCTAATGTAAGCTTGAGATTCTTTCCCACTGATGGATTAAAGCCAGATGGAAAGGAAACAGGAGCTGGTGTTTGGCTAAAAGGTGGGAGACTAGATGTAGTAGTCATTCCAACTGCGGGTAAAAAAACAGAGGATGATGTAGTTGTTGATTTGGGCACCAGAAACGCCTGAAGATGAGGAGCAAAAGTGAAAACTGAACTTGCAGATAAGCTATTGGGTGAATTTTGACCTGGACTGGTCTGTACTTTTACAACGCCAGTGTTTCCACCTCGTGTCCTAACAAGAATTGACTGTGAATCTCTTATACACACAGTTTTCAGTTCTTGCTTTGCTTCAGAAGAATCAGCAGTTTGTTGTGCAAAACAGTTGAGGGAACTACCAGGATTTGCAGATCCACTTAGTGTTGTTGCTGATAACAGAGGCTGAACTGTTGAGGAAATGGTGGATGAAGCAATGGGCTGGGAAAATGTAGCTGCTGAAACTGCATTCTTGACTTTTCCTGACTCATTCTGGCTAGTCTTAACTGGAGGTGTTAATAAATTACTTACGGAGGTTACAGGTGACAAAGGCTGTGGCCTACCACTGCTCACATTTGACAAAGGTGTAATTGTCCTATGGAAAACTGTATTAGGTAGTTGGTTAGAAACAGTTCCCGCTGAGCTGACAAGAACTGATGCTAAAGAAGAGTTTACACTTGCTGTCTGTGGGAGAGATGAACAATGCTGTTCTGGACCTTTCTGTTCAAGTGCCAGTATTTCTTTTGCAACTGTTTTCCCTTCCTTGTGCTGAATCACAAAATTCTTGGGCAGAATGAGAACCTGCTGCATGATTTTTTCTCCTGTGTTAGGGTCGAGCACAGGTTGCATCTGAATCTTCACAGAGCTGTTCTGGAGATCTATGGGCAACCACTGGCCACAGGGCATTTTGTATACCATTTGTAAAGGACCCTTTGTACTGGTGTGGCAGGTCAATGCTGGCTTTAGGGGGCTTGCTTCTAGAGGAGATAGAACTGGTTTATCCACTGCAGGTGCACTTCTACCTGCGGAAGGGGGCAGTTGATTTGTTAAGGTCACTTTGTTCCCAATGTTCTTTGCAAGCAAGGCCTGAATAGGTTTGGTCCCTTTCTGGAGAATAGATACTGGTGTTGAATCCATTGAGGCAAATGACTCTGGAAACAGTGGCTCTGTACGACTTAATTCATTCAAACAGTCCATCTGCATCTCACCTTCTACATGCTCAACTGCTGTCTCATTTGTGCTTAACTTTGCTTTCTTCCTTGGGGAAAGCTCTTTTGTGCTATCATCCAGATAATTAGTTTGTTTAGACTGTCGTTTAAGTGTTTTAGGCAGTATCTTCGGAACATCTTTAGAAGGTAATTCCTTTTTCAACAACTTGGTTCTGGCCACAGGAAAATCTGTTTCTGATAGTTTCATATCATCTGAAAATTATAAAAGCAAGCATTTTGTTTAAATAAAACAGCAACTGAATAGCAATAGTAAGACCAATTATAAAAAGCAAGTCAATCTCTGAACTGGCAATTTATTAAGAAATCTACTTTAGGATGATTCAAAATTGAAAATTAAGGTAAACTGATCTTTGGTATTTTGATAGCATAACCATTCCCAAGAACAACTATGTATTAATGAGAGAACTGTTTTTGTTCAAACTCTACTAATACTGCTGCCAATACAAATGCAAAGGAAAATTTACATCTCTTAAAGAGATAGTCAAACCAGCAATTAGAGCTCAGAATTCTCATCTAGTTTCAGAGACTCTAAAGGATTAAAAATGTTCAGCTTTTCCTGGTGTTTAATTATTCATTCCTACAGTAGAAAATTTATGTTCATATCTGGTCAAACTGGGTTGATGAGAAGCTACTCTTTTCAATGCACCAAAGACATGAAAAACAACAGGTTAATACATTTCTAACCACAAATTTTCACACTAACCTCTTATATAATGAAAGGAAGTAACTTAACTAGATTTACAGAAAAAAATAACTAGATTTACAGAATAACATAATGTGATAAATTGAAATGCGTTACAGATAATCTAATCCAGCCTCCTTATTAGAATGATACGTCCACTCTGAGGTCTTATTTGGCCATCAACATTGGTCTTTCCTCATAAAAAAATCTTCACAGTATTAGGGACCTGTCAAGTTCCATTTAAATCAAACATCAAAAACAGTGCTTCAAAAATAGTAATAATAAAAAGAAAAGGATGATCCTAATTTAGAGGGATTATAGATCAAAGATGTGTAGTTTATAATGCGCAAAGACATGCCTACAGCTCAGAGGCAGGCACTGGCTCCAGAAACTCCCAGAAATAAAATGATGTCTCCAAGGACACAAGACACTTCAAAATATACCAGATTTCCCTAATCAATACACATCATTAACCATATTACCTGTTACCTCAAGAAAGATACTAAAACTTCTGTTTGCGGTTTTAGTGTTGATCTAAAGAAATGTTTTCATAGCTACCTGAATCAAAGTGATCTTTCTCCAGGATATCCAGATGTCCTGTGGAGTCTACAGACTTACTAACTTCTACCTTAGAAGACTCTTTTCCAGGATCTCCTTCACCTTCTTCAGCAGTCCACAGTTCTCCAGTAAATTTATCATGATCAGGCTGTCTTCTGAAATCATCATAGTCTTTCTTTAGGCGGCTCCTGAAATAAAATGCCCGACATAACAAACAATACACACGTATTAAACTCTTGGAAGCTAAACTAACTTTATTATTTTTTTTTAAAGATTTTATTTATTTATTTGACAGAGATAGAGACAGCCAGCGAGAGAGGGAACACAAGCAGGGGGAGTGGGAGAGGAAGAAGCAGGCTCACAGCGGAGGAGCCTGATGTGGGGCTCGATCCCCTAACACCGGGATCACGCCCTGAGCCGAAGGCAGACGCTTAACCGCTGTGCCACCCAGGCGCCCCCTAACTTTATTATTTTAAACAATATCTTGAAATACTTTTAATTAAGCCACTAAAAGCTACATTATCAACAACAGCCAAATGTCCACTGACTGATAAATGGATAAAGAAGATATGGTATATATATACAACGGAATATTACTCAGCCATCAAAAAGAATGAACTCTTGCCATTTGCAACAATGTGAATGGAGCTACAGTGTATTATGCTAAGCGAGATAAGTCAGTAAAACACCATAAGATTTCATTCATCTGTGGAATTTAAGAAATGAAACAGATGAACATATGGGAGGGGAAAAAAAAGAGAGCAAGAGAGGGAAACAAACCATAAGAGACTCTTAATGATAGAGAACAAACTGAGGATGGATGTCAGGAAGTGGGTGGCGGATGGGCTAGATGGTGCTGTGTGTTAAGGAAGGCACTTGTTATGATGAGCACTGGGTGTTACATTAAGTGATGAATCACTGAGTTCTACTCCTGAAACCAATATTGCAGTGTATGTTAATTAACTAGGATTTAAACAAAAATTTCAAAGAAAAAAAAGTCACTAAAATCTATGTTTTAATCTCAAATGTGTCTAAGATGCTTAGTTCAGTCTTGCAACATTTATCTTTAAAGAGAAAACCCAGGGGATGGGTAGGCATAAGCAACTGAAAAAGATTATATATATAATTTCAGAATACAGTCTTTGAACATATCACCAATTTGTCTTTCTAAAGGCAATGAGAAGGTTAAATGAGAGAAAGGTAATTTTTTTCTAGAGGCACGAACAGAAATAGATTTGAAATAGTTTTATAATTACTGATTACAATATAGTGAAAGGGTCATTTAAAAAAGTTAATCAAATTCTAAACACTCCACCAAAACATACTAGAAGTAATAAATGAATTCAGTAAAGTTGCAGGATATAAAATTACTACCCAGAAATTGGTAGTATTTCTATACACTAATAACAAAGTAGAAGAAAGAGAAATTAAGAAAACAATTCCATTTACAATTGCACAAAAAGAATAAAATGCCCAGGAATAAACTTAAACAAAGAAGTGAAAGACCTGTACTCTGAAAACTATAGAATACTGATGAAAGAAATTAAAGATGACATAAATGGAAAGATATTCCATGCTCATCAATTGAAGAATTAATATTGTTAAATGTTCATACTGCCCAAAGCAATCTACAGATTCAATGCAATCATTATCAAAATACCAAAAGCATTTTTCACAAAACTAGAGGAAATAATATTAAAATCTGTAAGGAAATACAAAAGACAATTTTGAGCAACAAAAACAAAGCTGTAGGTATCACAATTGAAGATTTCTAGATATACTACAAAGCTGAAGTAATCAAAATAGTATGTTACTTAAACAAAACTAGACACACACATGAAGGGAACAGAATGAAGACCCCAGAAATAAACCCACACTTACATGGTCAATTAATTTAGGACAAAAAAGGCAAGGCTATACAATGGGAAAAAGTCTCTTCAAAAAATGGTGCTTGGAAAACTGAACAGCTATATGTAAAAGAATGAAACTGGACTGCTTTATAACACCTTATACCAAAATAAACCCCAAATAGTTAAAGACCTAAATGTGAGACCTGAAACTACAAATATCTTAGAACAAAGGCAGTAGTCTCTCTAACACTGGCATGGCAACCCTTTTTCTAGATTTGTCTCCTAAAACAAGGGAAACAAAAGCAAAAATAAACTATTGGGAGTATAAAAATATAAAAAGTTTCTGTACAGCGAAGGAAACCATCAACAAAGCAAAAAGGCTGAATGGAAAAATGATATATCAATAAAGGGTTACTAACCAAATATATAAAGAACTTAACAACTCAACAACAAAAAGCAAACAATCTGATTTAAAAATGGGCAGATGACCTGAATAGACATGTTTCCAAAGAAGACATACAGATGGCCAATAGACACACGAAAAAATGCTCAACATCATCAGAGAAATACAAATCAAAACGACAATGAGATATCACCTTACACCTATCAGAAAGCAAAAATCAAAAAGGAAGTAACATATGTTGGCAAGGATGTGGAGAAAAACTATCCTTCATACATTGCTGGTGGAAATGTAAATTGGTAGAGCCACTGTGAAAACAGTATAAAGGTTTCTCAAAAAAGTAGAAAATAGAAATACCATGTGATCTGATAATTCCACTACTGGGTATTTACCCAAAGAAAAGAAAAACACTAATTCTTAAGGATATATGCACCCCTGTGTTCACTGCAGCATTATTTACAATAGCCAAGATTTGGAAACAACCTAAGCTTCCAAAGATAGACAAGTGGATAAGGGAGATGTGGTGTATATATGTATGTACACACACACACACACACTCTCTCTCTCTCTCTCTCACACACACACACGAGAATATTATGTAGCCTTGAGAAAGGATGAGATCATGCCATTTGCAACAGCATGGATAGATCTAGAGGATATCATGCTAAGTGAAATAAGTCAGTCAGAGACTCATTATGAAATTAAAAAAAAAAAAAAAAAAACCAAATGAATAAACATACAGCAACAAAAAAAAAGCAGAGTCTGACCTATAAGTAAAGAGAACAAACTGATGGTTGCCAGAGGGGAACGGGTGTGGAGGATGGACAAAATGCGTGATAGAAGTTGGAGATAAAGGCTTTCAGCTTGGGAATGAATAAGTCACAAGAGTAAAAGGTATACCATAAGGAATACAGTCGACGATATTGTAAAAGTGTTGTATGGTGACAGATGGTAGCTACACTTCGGGTGAGCTTTATGCATAAACTTCTCCAATCACTATGCTGTACACCTGAAACTATAACATTTTGTGCCACGTATACTCAAAAAAATTGTTTACCAAGAAATTCTAGGAAACAGTACCTACTATTTTTGATTTATACAAAGAGTAGCAAATTTAAAAAAAAATTTTTTAAATTAAGCATAGAGAAACAAAGTTGAAAAGTGATCTTTCAAGGACCCTTTTCACATAAAAAATGTAACAGCTATGTTTCCATAAAACTATGGAGAGATAGAAACATTCCCAAATGATACAGTATTTTAGAGATTCTTTATTATTCTTTTTGCTCTCAACTGAGTTTCTCTCTTCTACCCCTAACCTTTATTTTAGTTTACTTTGTTTAGTACTTACCTCACAGTATGTGTGGCACGTAGGATAACTGTAAAATTAATCTCCTTTTAGAAATATCTACATGGGGGTTGTATGAAGTTCCTTCCTTTTTGGCCCTCTTCTCTGTCTCAGCTATTTTGTTTTATTTTCTTTTCAGGGAAAATACAAGCAATCAGACAAGCACGTTCATATGCTCACATCTCATCTGCCACTTACGACCTTCATTTGTACTCATATTCCGCCTATCTAAACTAATCCCTCGTTTTATGCGTCCGTTCTCATCTATCCATGGATATAACTCTACCAAACGTCCCTTCCTTTTCCTGAGGCCATTTTAGCCTCTCTATTAGCTCATTCCTACCAGTATACAGAATGCTATTTCTCCACTAATGAAAGCAAACAACAAAGCAAAGCACCCTCTCTTGACTCCAACTTGTCCTTCCAGCTACTGCCCTATTTCTCCACTCCACTTTATAATAAAACTCCACAGCCTCTCCCCTAATTCTCTTGAATAGACTCTACCTTATTGAACATTCCTTCTCAGTCTCTTCAGCTAAGTCCTACTCCTCTCCACCATCTCTACATGTTGGAATGCCCCAGGGTTCAGTCTCTCTTCTTATCTATACTCACATTCTAGGTGATTTCTACCAGTCTCATAGCTTAAATATAATCTGTAGCCTGACAACTCCTAAATTTATGCCTTCAGTCTGGCTTACTCCCTTGAATTGGGACTCATATACTAAACTGCCTACTCAATAAGTCCAACTGGATATCTAAAAATCGTTATCGAACTTCACATATGTTGAAATCCAAACTCTTGAATCCCTGCCTTGCAAATCTGCTATTCCTTTAGCTCCGCTGTTTTAAACTAATGACAATTCCATAATTCTAGCTGTTTAGAGCAAAAATACTGGGCATCATCTTTTTACTCTTCATTTTTTTGGACACTCTACATCCAATGTTTATGAAAATTCTGCCAATCCTTACTTTCAAGTCACATCCAGAATCCAACCATTCCTTGCTGTCTGTGTTGCTATTGTTGGGGAACACCATCAAAAAGATGTGACTGCCAATTGACCCATGAGCTGGACCTAGGCACTCAAAGGTTCCTCATTCCCTCCCCTTGGAATGTAGGTTCTGCTTGCCTTTCCAGCTCCCAGAGGCTGCTCCAAGAACACAGCCTTGAGAGAATGATGTGATGTTGAATACACCTGTATAATATATGTGGCTGCATCCAGTTAAGGCTTCTTATGTAAACTTTTAAGATCCGGCAGGCGGGTGCAGAGATCCATTTGTCTTGCTGACACCCAAGATAAGCCTCACTGAATTTAAGTTCCATCTACGTATTCAAACTGTCACCTACAAACCTGGAATGGCCTGCTTCTTCCTTAGTCTCTCCTTGCCCTCTGAATACAAACGCATTTCAGATTATACTAGGGAAACTCCTAAGAGGGTTGCAAATCAACAGCTACTACCCTGTTCCAAGCCACCACCATTTTTTTTGCCTGGATTATTGCTTTTTGTAACTGATTTCTCTGTTGTCCCACTACACTAATCTCAACACAACAGGCAGTGTGCGTGCTTTAAAAGATGAGTCAGATATGTCCCTCCTCTGCTTAACCCTTCAATGTTGTCTCATTTTAGAGTAAAAACAGAAGTCCTTAAAGACACACACAACCTGGCTATGGCTCCCTATACTTCTCTGATTCTTGACTCTTAGCACTTTCCTCCTCACTCACTTTGCCCTGGCTACACTTGTCTCTTTGCATTTCCTCTAAAGGCCAAAGATGATGCCAACCTTAGGACTGCTGCATCTTCTCTTCTCTCAGATATCCACATGGCTCTCTCCCTTCTTTGTTTCAGGTCTCTGTTTAAATATCAACTTATCAGAGGAGCTTCCCCTGACACTCTAGTGAAAAAGCAATCATCTTCCCATCCAAACCAGGCATTTCCTATTCTCCTTACCCTACCTTATTTTTCCTCATAGCACTTATCACAAAAAAACCTGACATTTTGAGTTCATCTGTTTCTTCCAAGAATGCAAGCCACAGATGAAGTCAGAAATCAGTAACAGAAGGAAAACTGGAAAATTCACAAATTTGTGGAAATTAAACAACACACTCTTAAACAACCAATAGATCAAAGAAGAAATTAAAAGAAAAATTAGAAAATACTTATAGATAAATGGAAATGAAAACACGACATACCAGAACAATGTGACACAGTGAAAACAGTGCTGAGAGAGAAATTTAGAGCTACAAATAAATGCTTAAACTACAAAACAAGAAAGACCTCAAATCAACAACCTGACTTTATAACTTCAGTAATAAAGTTTTGCTTCCCTTGCCTCAGGAGACATAACTAGAAAGAAGTTGCTATGACCAATGTCAAAGAAGTTACTGCCTGTGTCCTCTTCTAGAATTTTTATGGTTTCAGGTCTCATATTTAGGTCTTTAATCCATTCTGAATTTAGTTTTGTGTATGGTGTGAGAAAGGGGTCCATTTTCTTTCTTTTCCATGTTTCTGTTTAGTCTTCCCAACACCATTTATTGAAGAGAGAGTCCATTTCCCACTGGATATTCTTTCCTGTTTTGTTGAAGATTAACTGACCATATAATTGCGTGTTTATTTCTGGGTTTTCTAATCTGTTCCATTGATCTATGTGTCTATTTTTGTGCCAGTACAATAAATACCGTTCTAATTACTATAGCTCTGTATTATAACTTGAAGTCTGAAATTGTGATGCCTTCAGCTTTGCTTTCCTTTTTCAAGATTGCTTTGGCAATTCAGGATTTTTTGTGGTTCCATGCAAATTTTAGGATTGTCTGCTCTTGTTCTATAAAAAATGCTGTTGATATTTTGATAGGGATTGCATTAGATGTGCAGATTGCCAGTTTGGGTGGTACAGACATTTTAACAATATTTGTACTCCCAATTTGTGAGCATGGAATGTCTTTCCATTTCTTTGTGTCCTTTTCAATTTCTTTCACCCCTGTTTATAGATTTCAGAGTACAGGTCTTTTATGTTTTTGGTTAGGTTTATTCCTAGGTATCTTATTATTTTGGGTACACATATAAATGGGATTGATTCCTTAATTTCCCATTCTGCTGCTGCATTATTAGTGTATAGAAATGCAACAGATTAAATACTCCCATAAAATGCCACAGGGTTGCAGATTGGATTAAAAGACATGACCCATCCATTTGCTGACTACAAGAGACTCATTCTGAACCTAAAGATATATCCAAACTGAAAGTGAAGGGATGGAAAACCATTTTTCATGCCAATGGACCTCAAAAGAAAGCTGGGGTAGCAATTCTCGTATCAGACAGATTAGATTTTAAACTAAAGACTGTTGTTAGAGATACAGAAGGACACTATATTATTCTTAAAGGATGTATCCAACAAGTGGATATGACAATTATAAATATCTACGCCCCCAACAGGGGAGCAGCAAGATACACAAGCCAACTCTTAACCAGAATAAAGAGACATATGGATAATAATACGTTAATAGTAGGGGACCTCAACACTCCAGTCTCAGCAATAGATAGATCACCTAAGCAGAAAATCAACAAAGAAACAAGAGCTTTGAATGACATACTGGACCATATGGACCTCATAGATGTATACAGAACACTACACCCCAGAACAAGAGAATAACATTCTTTTCGAATGCACATGGAACTTTCTCCAGAATAGACCATATACTGAGTCACAAACAGGTCTCAACCGATACCAAAAGACTGAGATTATTCCCTGCATATTCTCAGACCACAATGCTTTGAAACTGGAACTCAATCACAAGAAAAAATTTGGAAGAAACTCAAACACTTGGAAACTAAGAACCATCCTGCGCAAGAATGATTGGGTAAATCAGGAAATTAAAAATCAGTTTAAACAAGTTTTGGAGACCAATGGGAATGAAAACACATCGGTCCTAAACCTATGGGACATTGCAAAGGTGGTCCTAAGGGGAAAATACATAGCCATCCAAGCCTCACTCAAAAGAATAGAAAAATCTAAAATGCAGTTTTTATTTTCTCACCTCAAGAAGCTGGAGCTGGAACAGAAGAACAGGACTAACCCAAGCACGAGAAGGCAGTTGATCAAGATTAGAGCAGAGATCAATGAATTAGAAACCAGGAGCACAGTAGAGCAGATCAACAGAACTAGAAGCTGGTTCTTTGAAAGAATAAATAAAATAGATAAGCCACTGGACAGAATTATTGAAAAGAAGAGAGAAAGGACCCAAATAAATAATTATGAATGAAAGGGAAGAGATCACGACCAACACCAATGAAATAGGAAGGATCATTAGAAATTTTATCAACAACTTTAAGCCAATAAATTAAACAACCTGGAAGAAATGGATGCCTTCTTGGAAACCTATAAACTACCAAGACTGAAACAGGAAGAAACTAATTATTAAAACAGACTCACTAATTATGAATAGATTAAAGCAATGATAAAAACCCTCCCCCAAAACAAAAGTCCAGGGCCTGACAGATTCCCCGGGGAATTCTACCAAACATTCAAAGAAGAAATAATACCTATTCTCCTGAAGCTGTTACAAAGAATAGAAACAGAAGGAAAACTACCAAACTCACTCTATGAGGGCAATATTACCTTGATCCCCAAACCAGGCAAAGACCCCATCAAAAAGGAGAATTACAGACCGATTTCCCTGATGAATATGGATGCCAAAATTCTCAACAATATCCTAGCTAACAGGATCCAACAGTACATTAAAAGGATTATCCATCATGACTAAGTGGGATTCATCCCTGGGATGCAAGGGTGGTTAGACATTCGCAAATCAGTGTAATAGAACACATTAATAAGAGAAGAGACAAGAAGCACATGATCCTCTTGATTGATGCAGAAAAAGCATTTGACAAAATACAGCATCCTTGCCTGATTAAAACCCTTCAGAGTGTAGGGAGAGAGGGTACCTTCCTCAATCTCATAAAAACCATCTATGAAAAGCCTACAGCGAATATCATTCTCAATGGGGAAAAGCTGGAAGCCTTTCCCTTAGGATCAGGAACACGACAAGGATGCCCACTCTCGCCACTATTATTCAACATAGTACTGGAAGTCCTTGCAACAGCAATCAGACAACAAAAAGGGATAAAAGGTATCCAAATTGGCAAAGAAGAAGTCAAAATTTCTCTCTTCGCAGATGACATGACACTGTATATGGAAAACACAAAAGAATCCACCCCCAAACTGCTAGAAGTTACAGAGCAATTCAGTAATGTGGCAGGATACAAAATCAATGTTCAGAAATCAGTTGCATTTCTATACACTAATAATGAGACTGAAGAAAGAGAAATTAGGGAATCCATCCCATTTACAATAGCGCCAAAAATCATGGAATTATCTTAACCAGAGACGTAAAGGATCTATATTCTAGAAACTACAAATCACTCTTGAAAGACATTGAAGAAGAAACAAAAAGATGGAAAAATATTCCATGCTCATGGATCGGAAGAATAAACATTGTTAAAATGTCTATGCTACCCAGAGCAATCTACACTTTCAATGGCATCCCGATCAAAATACACTAATGACATTTTTCAAAGAACTGGAACAAAGAGCCCTTAAATTTCTGTAGAAACAGAAAAGGCCCGAAATCGCCAAGGAACTGTTAAAAAGGAAAAACAAAGCTGGGGGCATCACAATGCCGGATTTCAAGCTATACAACAAAGCTGTGATCACAAAGACAGCATGGTACTGGCACAAAAACAGACACAGAGACCAATGGAACAGAATAGAGAACCCAGAAATGGACCCTTGGCTCTTTGGGCAACTAATTTTTGACAAAGCAGGAAAAAACATCCAGTGGAAAAAAGACAGTCTCTTCAATAAATGGTGCTGGGAAAATTGAACAGCTATATGCAAAAGAATGAAACTTGACCACTCTCTCACACCAGACACAAAGATAAACTCCAAATGGATGAAAGACCTCAATGTGAGACAGGAATCCATCAAAATCCTAGAGAAGAACATAGGCAGCAAGCTCTACGATATCGGCCAAAGCAACCTTTTCATGACACATCTCCAAAGGCAAGAGAAAGAAAAGATAAAATGAACTTGTGGGACTTCATCCAGATAAAAAGCTTCTGCACAGCCAAGGAAACAGTCAAAAAAACTAAGAGGCAGCACATGGAATGGGAGAAGATATTTGCAAATGACACTACAGATAAAAGACTAGTATCCAAGATCTACAAAGAACTTCTCAAACTCAATTCACGGGAAACAAATCAATCAAAAAATGGGCAGAAGATATGAACAGACACTTTTCCAATGAAGACATACAAATGGCTAACAGACACATGAAAAAATGTTCAAAATCATTAGCCATCAAGGAAATGCAAATCAAAACCACCTTGAGATACCACCTTATGCCAGTTAGAATGGCAAAAATTGACAAGGCAGGAAATAACAAATGTTGGAGAGGATGTGGAGAAAGGGGATCCCTCTTACACTGTTGGTGGGAATGCAAGTTGGTACAGCCACTTTGGAAAACAGTGTGGAGGTCCCTTAAAAAGTTAAAAACTGAGCTACCCTATGATCGAGCAATTGCATTACCGGGTATTTACTCCGAAGATACAGACATAGTGAAGAGAAGGGCCATATCCACCCAATGTTCATAGCAGCATTGTCCACAATAGCTAAATCTTGGAAGGAGCCGAGATGCCCTTCAACAGATGACTGGATGAAGAAGATGCGGTCCATATATACAATGGAATATTACTCAGCCATCAGAAAGAACAAATTCTCAACATTTGCAGCAACATGGACGGGACTGGAGGAGATTACACTAAGTGAAGTATGTCAAGCAGAGAAAGACAATTATCGTATGGTTTCACTTATTTATGGAACATAAGAAATAGGAAGATGGGTAGGAGAAGGAAGGGAAAAATGAAGCAGGGGTAAACAGAACTGGGAATGAACCATGAGAGACTGTGGACTCTGAGAAACAAACTGAGGGCTTCAGAGGGGAGGGGGGTGGGGGATTGAGACAGGCCAGTGATGGGTATTAAGGAGGGCATATATTGCATGGTGCACTGGGTGTTATATGCAAATAATGAATCATGGAACATTGCATCAAAAACTGGGGATGTACTGTATGGTGACTAATGTAACAAAATAAAAATTATTTTAAAAAATTTAAAAAAATTTAAAAAATGCAACAGATTTCTGTACACTGATTTTGTATCCTGTGATTTTACTATGTTTGTGTATCAGTTCTAGCAGTCTTTTGGTGGAGTCTTTCTGGCTATCTATATCGAGTATTATGTCATCTGCAAATAGTGAAAGTTTTACTTCTCCCTTGCTCATTTGGATGCCTTTTATTATATCTTTTTATTTTCTGACTTTTGTGGCTAGGACTTTCAGTACTATGTTTAATGAAAGTGGTGGGAGGTGAAATCCTTCCCTTGTTCCTGACCTTAGGGGAAAAGCTCTCAGTTTTTCCCCATTAAGGATGATGTAATTAAAAAAGAAAAAAAGGATGATGTCAGTTGTGGGTTTTTTAATGTATCGCAGTTATTATGTTGAGGTATGTTCCCTCTAGCCCTACTTTGTTTTTGTCATGAATGGATGTTGTACTTTGTCAAATGCTTTTTTGCATCTGTTAAAAAGATCACATGGTTCTTATTCTTTGTCTTACTGATGTGATTGATTGGCAAATATTGAACCACCACTGCAACCAGGAATAAATTCCACTTGACCGTGGTGAATGATTTTTTTAATGTATTGTTGAATTTGGTTTGCTAGTATTTGTTCAGGATTTTTGCATCTAGTTTCATCAGGGATATTGGCCTGTAGTTCCCTTTTTTTAGTGGTATCCTTATCTGGTTTCAGTATCAGGGTAATGCTGGCCAAACAGAATGAATTTGCAAGTTTTCCTTCCTTTTCTATGCTTGGAATACTTTAAGTAGAATTGGTATTAACTCTTCTTTAAATATTTGGTCAAATTTGCCTGTGAAGCCACCTGGTTCTGGAGTTTTGTTTGTTGGGATTTTTTTCGTTACTCATGCAATTCTTCCTGGTTATCAGCCTATTAAAATTTTCTATTTCCTCCTGTTTCAGTTTTGGTAGTTTATAGGTTTCTAGGTATTTGGTCATTTCTTCTAGGTTGTCCAATTTGTTGGCATAGTTTTTTATAATAGTCTCTTAGTTATAACTGTTTATAGATCTGTGGTAATGGTTGTTATTTCTCTTCTCTCATTTGTGATTTTGAGTTCTTTCTCTTTTTTTCTTGATAGGTCAGCCTAAATGTTTACTAATTTTACTGACTTGTTCAAAGAACCAGCTCCCGATTTCACTGATCTGTTCTATTCTTCTTCTTCTTTTTTTTTTTTTAGTTTCTGTATCATTTATTTCTGTCCTAATCTTCTTTCTGTTTTAGGTTTTGATTGCTGTTTTTTCTCGCTTCTGTTTTAGGTTTTGATTGCTGTTTTTTCTCGCTTCCTTAGATGTAAAGTTAGGTTATTTATTTGAGATTTTTCTTGCTTCTTGAGGTAGGCCTATATTGCTATCAACTTCCCTCTTACAACTGGTTTTGTTGCATCCCAGATGTTTTGGACTGCTATGTTTTCATTTTCATTTGTTTCCATGTACTTCTTTATTTCTTCTTTGATTTCCTGGTTGACCCATTCATTGTTTAGTAGTATGTTATTCAACCTCCTTGTATTAGTGGTCTTTCAAGAGCATTGTGGTCAGAAAAGACACATGGTAGGACTTTGATCTTCTTGAGTTTGTTCAGGTTTGTTTTGTGGGGTAATATGTGATCTATTCTGGAGTACATTCCATATGCATTTGAAAACAATGTGTATTCTGCTGTTTTAGGATGGAATGTTCTGAATATATCTGTCAAATACCATCTGGTCCAGTGTGTCCCTCAAAACCACTGTTTCCATGTTGATTTTCTGTTTAGATGATCTGTCTACTGATGTAAGTTGGGTGTTAAAGTCCCCCACTATGATCATATTATCATCAATTAATCCTTAAAGTTTGTTATTAACTGCTTTATGTATTTGGGTGCTTCATGATGGGTTCCTAAATATTTAGAGTTGTTGTATTTTCTTGTTGGATTGTCCCCTTTATCATCATGTAGTGTCTTCCTTTGTCTCTTGTTACAGTTTGTTTTAAAATCTAGCTTGTGCGATATAAATATTACCACTTCAGCTTTCTTTAGAGATTGATTTGCATGACAGATGTTTCTTCATCTCCCCACTTTCAGTCTGCAGGTGTCTTCTGGTCTGAAATGAGTCTCTTGTAGGCAGCATAAAGATGGAGGTTTTTTTTATCCATTCTGTCATTCTATGTCTTTTGACTGGACATTTAGTCCATTTACTACAAAGTTATTACTGATAGTATTTATTGTTATTTTATTTCTTATTTTGTGGTTGTTTCTGAAGAATTTTTCTGATACTTTCTCTCTTTCATGTTTTGCTGATTTTCTTTAGTGATATATTTTGTTCTTTTATATTTAATATTTATATTTTTATTCATTTCATTTTTTTATGTTTTTATTCTGTATTGTTTCTCTCCATTCTTTGCATGTTTATCAGTAGCTTTTTATATATGATTACCATCAGGGTTGTATATAATCTCTTCTGAATATAGGAAACTATATTAGGTTGACAGTCGTTTTTCTTTTTTTTTTTTTTATTATGATATGTTAGTCACCAACAGTACATCATTAGTTTTTGATGTAGTGTTCCATGATTCATTGATTGCGTATAACACCCAGTGCTCCATGCAATATGTACCCTCCTTACCCTCCTTAATACCTTCACGGGGCTAGCCCACCCCCCACCCCCCTCTAAAACCCTTAGTTTGTTTCCGGGGTCCATAGTCTCTCGTGGTTCGTTTCCCTCTCTGTTTACAGCACCCCCCCATCGTTTTTCCCTTCCTTCTCCTAACAATCTCCCTGCCTTTCCTTATGTTCCACAAATGAGTGAAATTATATGACAATTGTCTTTCTCTGCTTGACTTATTTCACTTAGCATAATCTCCTCCAGTCCCGTTCATGTTGCTGCATATGTTGGGTAATCGTTCTTTCTGATGGCTGAATAATATTCCATTGTATATATGGACCACATCTTCTTTATCCATTCGTCTGTTGAAGGGCATCTCAGATCCCTCCACAGTTTGGCTATTGTGGACAATGCTGCTATGAACATTGGGGTGCATATGGCCTGTCTTTTCACTCCACCTGTATCTTTGGGGTAAATACCCAGTAGCGCAATTGCTGGGTCATAGTGTAGTTCTAGTTTTAATTTTTTGAGGAACCTCCACATTGTTTTCCAAAGTGGCTGTACCACTATCATTCCCACCAACAGTGTAAGAGGGTTTCCCTTTCTCCACATCCTCTCCAACATTTGTTGTTTCTTGCCTTGTCCATTTTTGCCATTCTAACTGGTGTAAGGTGGTATCTCAAGGTGGTTTTGATTTGAATTTCCCTAATAGCTAATGATTTTGAATATTTTTTCATGTGTCTGTTAGCCATTCCTATATCTTCATTGGAAAAATGTCTGTAACTTCTGCCCATTTTTTGATTTGATTATTTGTTTCCTGGGTATTGAGTTTGAGTTCTTTATAGATCTTGGATACCAGCCCTTTATCTGTAGTGTCCTTTGCAAATATCTTTTCCCAGTCCGTAGGCTACTTCTTTGTTTTGCTGACTGTTTCCTTGGCTGTGCAGAAGCTTTTTATCTTCATGAAGTCCCACAAGTTCATTTTTGCTTTTGTTTCCCTTGCCTTTTGAGATGCGTCATGAAAGAAGTTGCTGTGGCTGATGTCGAAGAGGTTACACCCTATGTTCTCCTCTAGGATTTTGATGGATTCCTGTCTCACACTGAGGTCTTTCATCCATTTGGAGTTTACCTTTGTGTCTGGTGTGAGAGAGTGGTTAAGTTTCATTCTTTTGCATATAGCTGTTCAATTTTCCCAGCACCTTTTATTGAAGAGACTTTTTTCCACTCATGTTTTTTCCTGCTTTGTCAAAGATCAGTTGACCATACAGTTGAGGGTCCATTTCTGGGTTCTCTCTTCTGTTCCATTGGTCTATGTGTCTGTTTTTGTGCCAGTACCATGCTGTCTTTGTGATCACAGCTTTGTAGTATAGCTTGAAATCAGGCAACGTGATGCCCCCAGCTTTTTCTTTTTGAACATTTCCTTAGTGATTCTGGGTCTTTTCTGATTCCACACAAATTTCAGGATTGTTTGTTCCAGCACTTTGAAAAATGTCATTGGTATTTTGATCGGGATGGCACTGAAAGTGTAGATTGCTCTGGGTAGCATAGACATTTTAACAATGTTTATTCTTCCAATCCATGAGCATGGAATGTTCTTCCATCTTTTTGTGTCTTCTTCAATGTCTTTCATCAGTGTTCTGTAGTTTCTAGAGTATAGATCCTTTACCTCTCTGGTTAAGTTTATTCCAAGATATCTTATGGTTTTTGGTACTACTGTAAATGGAATCGATTCCCTAATTTCTCTTTCTTCAGTTGCATTGTTAGTGTATAGAAATGCAATGATTTCTGAGCATTGATTTTGAATCCTGCCAGATTACTGAATTGCTGTATGAGTTCTAGTAATTTGAGGGTGAAGTCTCTTGGGTTTCCATATAAAGTATCATGTTATATGCGAAGAGAGAGACTTTGACTTCTTCTTTGCCAATTTGCATACCTTTTATTCTTTTTTGTTGTATGATCTCTGTTGCTAAGACTTTTAGTACTATGTTGAACAATAATGGCGAGAGGCGGCATCCTTGTCGTGTTCCTGATGTTAAGGGAAGGCTCTCAGCTTCTCCCCATTGACAATGATATTCGCTGTAGGCTTTTCATAGATGGTTTTGATGAAATTGAGGAATGTACCCTCTATCTCTACACTCCGAAGTGTTTTAATCAGGCAAGGATGCTGGATTTTGTCAAATGCTTTTTCTGCATCAATCGAGAGGATCATATGCTTCTTGTCTCTTATTAATGTGTTCTATCACACTGATTTGCGAATATCGAACCACCCTTGTATCCCAGGGATGAATCCCACTTGGTCATGGTGGATAATTCTTTTAATGTACTGTTGGATCCTATTAGCTAGGATCTTGTTGAGAATTTTGGCATTCATATTCATCAGGGATATCGTTCTGTAATTCTCCTTTTTGATGGGGTCTTTGCCTGGTTTTGGGATCAAGGTAATGCTGGCCTCACAGGATGAGTTTGGTAGTTTTCCTACTGTTTCTATTTTTTGAAACAGCTTCAGGAGAGTAGGTATTATTTCTTCTTTGAATGTTTGGTAGAATTTCCCAGGGAATCCATCAGGCCCTGGACTCTTGTTTTTTGGAAGGTTTTTGATTACTGCTTCAATCTCTTGACTGTTAATCGGTCTATTTAGATTATCAATTTCTTCCTGTTTCAGTTTTGGTAGTTTATAGGTTACCAGGAAGCCATCCATTTCTTCCAGGTTGCTTAATTTTTTGGCATACAGCTGTTGATAATAGCTTCTAATGATTGTTCCTATTTCCTTGATAGTAGTCGTGATCTCTCCCCTTTCATTCATTATTTTATTAATTTGGGTCCTTTCTCTATTCTTTTGAATAAGTCCGGCCAGTGGCTTATCAATCTTATTAATTCTTTCAAGGAACCATCTTCTAGTTTTGTTGATCTGCTCCACTGTATTTCTGGTTTCTAATTCATTGATCTCTGCTCTAATCTGAATCTGCTGTCTTTTTGTGCTTGGCTTAGGCCTGTTCTTTTGTTCCACCTCCAGCTGTTTAAGGTGTGAGTATAAGGACTACATTTTAGATTTTTCTATTTTTTTGAGTGAGGCTTGGATGGCTACTTATTTTCCCCTTAGGACCACCTTTGCAGTGTCCCATAGGTTTTGGACCGATGTGCTTTCGTTCTCATTGGTTTCCATAAATTGCTTAAGTTCTTTAATTTCCTGGTTTACCCAAACATTCTTAAGCAGGATGTTCCTTAGTTTCCAAGTGTTTGAGATTCTTCCAAATTTTTCCTTGTGATTGAGTTCCAGTTTCAAAGCATTGTGGTCTGAGAACATGCAGGGAATAATCTCAGTCTTTTGGTATCAGTTGAGACCTGTTTTGTGACCCAGTATATGGTCTATTCTGGAGAAAGTTCCATACGCATTCAAAAAGAATGAGTATTCTGTTGTTCTGTGGTGTAGTGTTCTGTATATATCTAATGAGGTCCATCTGGTCCAGTATGTCATGTAAAGCTTTTGTTTTTGTTGATTTTCTGCTTAGATATCTGTCTACTGCTGAGAATGGAGTGCTGAGGTCCCCTACTATTAAGATATTATTATTTATACGTCTCTTTATTTTGGTTAAGTGTTGGCTTTTGTATCTAGCCACTCCCTTGCTGGGGGCATATTTATAATTTTTAGATCCTTTTGTTGGATATATACCCTTTAAGAATAATATAGTATCCTTCTGTATCTCAAACTACAGTCTTTAGCTTAAAATCTAATCTGTCTGATAGGAGAATTGCTACCCCAGCTTTCTTTTGGGGTGCACTGGCATGAAAAATGGTTTTCCATCCCTTCACTTTCAATCTGGATGTATCTTTAGGTTCAATATGAGTCTCTTGTAGACAGCAAATGGATGGGTCATGTCTTTTTATCCAATCTGCAACCCTGTGGCATTTAATGGGAGCCTTTAGGCCACTCACATTGAGAGTGATTATTGAGAGATATGATTTTAATGTCATCATGTTGCCTGTGAAGTCCTTGTGTCTATAGATTGTCTCTGTAAATTTCTGTTCTGTATCACTCTTGGGGTTTTTTACTTTTATGGAAACCCCCCCCCCCAATATTTCTTGTAGGCCTGGCTTGGTGGTCACATATTCTTCCAGTTTCTGCTGGTCTTGGAAGCTCCTTGTCTCTCCATCAATTCTGAATGATAGCATTGCTGGATACAGTATCCTTGGCTGCACGTTCTTCTCACTTAGTGCTCTGAATATGTCTTGCCAGCCCTTTCTGGCTTGCCAGGTGTCTGCAGACAGGTCTGACGTTATTCTGATGTTCCTCTCTCTGTACATAAGGAATCTCTTCCCTCTCGCCACTTTCATGATTGTTTCCTTGGATCTAAGATTTGCAATTTGTACTATTTTATGTCGTGCTGTTGGTCTGTTCTCATTGATCTTGGGAGAGGTCCTCTCTGCCTCTTGGACACGAATGCTTGTTTCCTTCACCAGATTAGGGAAGTTCTCAGCTACAGTTTGTTCAAATATCTCTTCTAGACCTCTGTCTTTCTCCACCCCCTCGGGGATCCCAATGATTCTGACATTGGAATGTTTCATTGAGTCAGTAATCTCCCGTAGCTTTTTTTCATGAAAATGGGTTTTTTTTCCCCTCATGTCACCTCTCTTTCCTTCTTTTCTATCCTCTCATCCTCTAACTCACTAATTCGTTCTTCTGCCTCGTTTACACTGGCAGTCAGAACACCTAGTTTAGACTGCATTCATAGAATACTTAATTTCTGCCAGATTCGTTCTCACTTCAGCCCTTAGAGATATTATATTTCAGTTAATATTTTTCTCAAGCCTATACACCATCTTGATAATTGTTACTCTGAAATCCATTTCTGACAACTTGGTTATATCCATATCCATTAGTTCTGTGGCAGAGGCCACAGTCTCTGCTTCTTTCCTTTGTTGGGGGTTCCTCTGCCTTGTCATTCTGATAAGGTGTGGTTGCAGGTATGTACAGAGTTCAAATTATTGATCAGGACCCAAGCAAGATGTACCTGTTTTATAGGGACTTTAGGGATGTGGGTTTCTTGTTCTTCCAGCCTGCTTTCTGGTGGAGGGGCCTGCCGTGCTGATACTCATGGAAGCTTGCCCCCTGTTGGGGTGGATGGGCCCAGTGAGAACCGGTTTTTTAGGGCTTTTGTTCTCCGGCGGCTTTCCCTGGCGGCTTCTTGTGTCTCTTCTGAGGGCAGAAGTGACCATATCCAAACCTGTGTCTCAGAACAGAGAGATCGCCATCTGCTCTTGACGGAGCTCTCCAGTCCACACCGACTCCGTTTCTGTCTGTGCTGCCAGAAACCCAGAGTGTCCTCGTTTGTGAGCCCCACTACTGCTCTCCCAGTCCTCGCTCCCACGGCCGGCTCATCTCTGCCCTTTATGCTTCTAAAACTGCCAGCCGCTCCCAGTTTGCACGCGTGCTCCCGAGCTCCAGGTTTCAGTCAGGTTTCCCCACTGCTACCGGTCTGCTAGTCTGGTCCACTTCCTAGTGCAGGAAGCTTCTGCCTTGCTGGCACATGAGCAAGGCAGCTCCCTCCCCCTTCCATTTATCTTCCGATATCTGTACACAGACTCTTGGCTCCCCACTTCATGCCTCAAGACCAAGCGCTGGAGATACTCTGGTTGTAGAGATCCAGATGTATCTTCTTACGTCTGACAGTCATTTAAGTTTGAACCCATTTATTTCTCCTCTATTTTATATTCTTTCTTTTGTGAGTTTCTTGATTTTTTTTTACAGAAATACTTTTACTGCTTTTGTGTTTTCATTCCTTTATACTGTCACTTTTTATCTCTCTTTTCCACTCAAAGAGGCCCCTTTAATATTTCTTACAGGGCTGATTTAGTGGTCAAGAATCCGTTTAGTTTTTGTTTGTCTGGGGAACTTTTTATCTCTCCTTCTATTCTAAATGATAGCTTTGCTGGATAGAGTATTCTTGGCTGCAGATTTTTCCCATTTATCACTTTGAATATATCATGCCTTGTAGCCTGCAAAGTTTCTGCTGAAAAATCTCCTCCTAGCCTTAGGTTTTAAGATTTTTTTCTTTCTTACTGTAGTCTGCCAATTTAATTACAAAATGTCTTGGTGTGGATCTGGTTTTGTTGATTTTGATGGGAGTTCTCTGTGCTTCCTGGATCTGGATATCTGTTTCCTTCCCCAGGTTAGGGAAGTCAACTATTATTTCTTCAAATAAATTTTCTGCCCCCTTTTCTCTCTCTTCTTTTTCTGGGATTCCTATAATACAAATGTTAGTACGTTTGATGGAGTCACTGAGTTCCCTAAGTCTATTCTTATTTTGTGTAATTCTTTTTTCTTTCTTTTGTTCAGGTTGATTGCTTTCCATTACTCTGTCTTCAAGGTCACTAATTTATTCCTCTGCTTCTTTTATCCTGCTACATTCCATCAAGTATATTTTTCATTTCATTTATTGAGCTCTTTATCTCTGCTACATTATTCCTGTTCTTTTTAAGATTTTATTTGTAGTTAATCTGTATACCCAATGTGGGGCTCAAACTCAGAAGATCAAAAATCTCATGCTTTACTGACTGAGGCAGGCAGGTGCCCCTCTATGTTATTCCTTATCTCTGTGTTAAGGATCTCACTCATGTCTTCTACTCTTTTCTCAAGTCCAGTGAGTATCCTTATGATCATTGCTTTAAATTCTCGAGATATCAAGCATGTTCCTTTTATCCGTTTGGCTTAGATCTCTGGCTGTTGCCTTGTCCTGTTATTTCATCTGGGATAAATTTCTCTGTCTTATTTTGTCTACCTCTCTGTATCTGTTTCTTTCTGTTAAGAAAGTCAGCTATGTCATCTGCTCTTGAAGAAGTGACTTCATGAAGAGGAGGTCCTGGAGTCCTCTGCAGTGCAGTGTCCCCTGTTTACTAGAACCGGGCACTTCAGGAGAGTATCCCATGTGTGTTGCTTATGTCCTGCTGTTGTGTCTGAGTCACTTTCCTTTCAGTGCAGTCATCTGCACTGACCCTCTGACTGTTGTGGGATGTGCTTACTCTGTGGTGTTAGTGGGACTCAGGTACACCAGTTCTGAGGGGGCATGCCCACCAGGGAACTTGGGAATGGGGTACTGATATTAGCTAAATGGTGTTGGGCTACTAGTCCTATGCCAGATCTCCCAAAGTGCTGTGGCTCCTGGGGATGTGAAGCTGGTGAAGAGTGTATGACAATGGCTGGGCATGGCCCACAGCAGCAGGTATACACCCAGAGTCTGGGTGGGGAGCGTAGACAGCTTTAACAAAATGCACCCTGAGCCCTGGGTCCAGGCTACAACTATCTGTGCAGCCTCTTCTCCCACAGGGAGTTTATGGTTATGCTGGGGCCTGGGGGAGGAAAATGGTGCTTGCCAGTTTTCTCATTTTCAAAGAAGTCCACTAACATGCTCTGAAATCAGTATGAACAAATCTGTCTCCTGTTTGGCCACTGCATTGTGTAAACTGCCAATTTTATGTTGTCTCTCCACACAGGCTGCTGTCTCTTTAAGGGCAGCGACCCAGCTATCACTTTCCCTCCTGGCTCACTCAGTGCTGAGTCAGCAGACTTTTAAAGCTACAAGCTCCAATTCCCACTGGTTTCACAAACTCATAGAATTCAGTCCCTCTGGTTTTTAAAGCCAAATGATGAGTTCCATGGTACAAGTGCCTGTTCGTCTGTCCTCTCCGCATGCATAGCTTCCTCCCTCCTGCGGGCAGCCTCCCTCTGCCTTTCTGACCTTCCTAACCTTTCAGATGCAGCTTCTTTATATTTAGTTGTGGAGTTTGTTCTGCCAGTCTTCAGATTGCTCTCTGGTTTGTTGACTTGGATGTGGATGATATCTAGTTGTGAACATGGGGCAGTATGAGCTTAGGGTCTATCCACTCTGCCGTCTTCCCATGCCCCCCCAGATAAGAGACACTGATCTGGGGGAGCATGGGAAGACGGCAGAGTGGGTCAAAAAAATATAAGCAAATCAAATTCTGCAGCATATTGAAAGGATTATACACCATGACCAAATGAGATTTATTCCTGCAATGCAAGGATAGTCCAATATATGAAAATTGATTAATGTCATACACTACATTAACACAATAAAGGGAAGAAACCACATGATTATCTCAACTGCAGAAAAGGCACGACAAAATTCAACATCCTTCCATGATAAAAATACTCAACAAACCAGGAATAGAAGGAAACTCTCAACGTAAGAAAAGCCATACAAGAAAAACCCATAGCGATCATACTGAACAGTGAAAGACTGAAACCTTTTTCTTCTCAGTTTGGGAACAAGGCAAGGATGCTCAATTTTGCTACTTCTGTTCAACATTGTACTGAAAGTTCTAGACCAAGCACTAGGCAAGAAAAAGGACATCCAAATTGGAAAGAAAAAAATTATCTCTCTTTACATATGACATGATCTTATATGTAGAAAACCTTAAATATTTCACACAAAAAAATTGTTAGAATAAATGAGTTCAGCAAGTAGCAGGATACAAAGTCAACACACAAGAATCAGTTGCCATTTCTATACAGTAACAACAATCAATCTGAAAAGCAACTTAAAACAATTCCATTTTTAATAGCTTCAAAAAGAATAAAATACTCTGGAATTAATCAAAGATGTGAAAGACTCGTACAATGAAAACTACAAAACACTGGAGAGTAATTAAAGATGACTAAATAAATGAAAACACATCCCATATTCATGGATTGGAAGACTTAATATTTTGAAGATGTTAATACTACCCAAAGTGCTTTACAGATTCAATGCAACTCTATCAAAATCCCAATGATATTTGTTATGGAAATAGAAAAACCTATCCTAAAATTCATGTGGCATCTCAAGGGACCTCAAATAGTCAAAATGATCTTGAAAAATCAAAACAAAGCTGGAGTGCTCACACTTCTTTGTTTCAAAACTTACCACTAAACTTACTAATGATTTCTTGGGAACAACACTAAAGGCACAGGCAACAACAAAAAAACAAAAAAGAAACTGGACTTCATGGAAAATTTTAAAAATTGTTCATCAAAGGCACTATCAACAAAACAGAAAGGTAACACACAGAATGGAAAAAAATATTTGCAAATCATATATCCAATAAGGGATTAGTAGCCAAAATATACAGAGAACTCCTAAAAATCAACAACAAAAAAATCAACAAGCTGATTCAAAAATGGGCAAAAAGTTTGAATAGTCATTTCTCCACAAAGATATATAAATAACCAATAAGCACATGAAAAGATACACAATATCATTAACGATTAGGCAAATACAAATCAAAAGTACAACATACCCCTAGTACTCATTAGGTGGCTACTATAAAAAAAAAAAAAAAGAAAGAAAACCAGAAAATAACAAATGTTGGTGAAGATGTGGAGAAACTGGGATCCTTGTGCACTGTTGGTAGGAATAGAAAATTGTATATACACTGTGGAAAAGACTATGGTGGTTC
The DNA here is from genome assembly GCF_002007445.2 of Ailuropoda melanoleuca. Taxonomy (NCBI): domain Eukaryota; kingdom Metazoa; phylum Chordata; class Mammalia; order Carnivora; family Ursidae; genus Ailuropoda; species Ailuropoda melanoleuca. Next base: position 75,013 of record NC_048224.1, read on the forward strand.
CTTAAAAAATTAAAAATAGTATTACAATATGATCCAGCAATTCCACTTCTAAGTATAAACCAAAAGAACTGAAAACAGTATCTTGAAGAGATATCTGTACATACATGTTTCACAGCAACATTATTCGTAATAGCTAAAACATGAAAACCACCCATGTATCCACTGGCAGATGAATGAATAAGCAAAATGTGGTATATGCATATAATGAAATACCACAGAGCCTTAAAAAGGAAGAAAATTCTGACGCGTTACAATATGAACCCTGAAAATACTCTAAGTGAAATAAGATTGTCACAAAACCACAAATATTGTATATTACATGAGGCACTTAAGAGGAGTCAAATCATTTAGACAGAAAGTAGAGTGGTGATTGCCAGGGGCTGAGGAGGAGGGGAATGGGGAGTTATTTAATAGATACAGAGTTTCAGTTTTACAAGATGAAGAGTTCAGGAGATAGATGGGGTAATAATAACATTCATTATTAAAGTATTTAATAGCAATGAACTATATACTTAAAACTGGTTGAGAGGATAAATTTTGTTTGTGCATTTTACCACAATGGAAAAAAATTGGGAAAAAAAAGAAAAGGAATGTAAGGCACAGAGTATGGTATTATTTAATCAACAGAACTTTTTCAGGACTTAGGAAGTGCCTTGCACACAGTAGGCACTCAAAAATATCTCCTGAATGTTAATGGAAAATTGCAAAATGATTCCAGGATATCTTCCTATAATTATAAATTAAAAGCCCTAAAATAGGTAAAACAGATTATAAAGCTTGAATTACCTGTTTCTTTGAAAAGCTTTCATCAACTTTGGTTCCCATGGCAGCAATTCATTTAAAAGGCGTATCAAGGTACCATGCAATTCTTTTACAGCTTGCCTCCGATGATACCATTTGCCCTAAAAACACAATGTTAAAGTAAATCCTTTAGATTTAGTCTAAAAGTGAATGTCAAGCCTTAACACAAAACGAAACACCAATACCCATCAAATAAGTATGTCTTCTTCAGGAAGCTGTAAAGGGGAAAATATTCTGTAATAAATCTTATTTGTAATATTTTTAAGATTCTCAATTTTATAGGACAAATCTAAAAGCTATTTAAACAAAGAGAAAATTTTTTAAAGTTTTTAACTGTGTCAATTATAAGTATTTTAATAACCTACTTACTAAATATATGTAAAAATACAAACATACATTCACTAAGTATGTAACTGGCATGGCTCACTTCTGTAAAGTTTTTGTAATTATCCCAAAGAGTGGGGAAAAAGAGAAAAAAAAGGACTGTTATATCCAAAAGCAGTCTTAACAAACTTCGTTAGGAAATTTTACAATTATTGTACTTAAAAATGTTTCCAGCACAGACAAGCAGATAAATGGTCATAATTTTCAATACTATAATGCTATAGCTACAGTAAGAGTTAATAATTACTGACACCCCCTCTCCATTTGCTAAGTATTATCCTAAGTATTTCATTCATATATCTATATCTATATCTAGAGGGGGAAAGGGAGGGAGGGAAGAGGCGGAGGAAAGTGAGGAAGAGGGGAGGAAGGAAGGGGTGTGTGTGCATGACAGCACACATGTACTTACACAGTTATGAAAACCCTCTAATGTATGTGCATTTCAGTCTCACTTTAACAAATGATGAAACTAAGGCTCAGAGAAATTAAATGACTTAAGGTCCTATGACTTGAACCTAGATCTACCTGATACCGATGTCAGGTTTTTAGAACTACATCACCACCTCTTAAAAGCTGTATCACATAATTCAATCTGATATATGCTATAAAAACCTCTAGTAAAAATACATTTCCCCCACAAAATTATTCAAATACCATAGGAAAAATAAGTTTAAAGAAGTTATATCTTTAGTAGCCAACTCCCCCCTTCCCCACAATGTTAGTGTACACCTATCAACATCACCACCATCTTCACTTACTGTTATATAACCATGCTATATTTCTTTTTTTTTTTTTTGAGATATAATTCACATACCATTCAGTCCACTCATTTTGTTTTATTAACAAAAAAAATACACAACTATATATATTGTGGGTCACATTTAACATGCAAAAATTAGAGTTCATCTCAGCAACTGTTCAGTTAATTTGCACATGTGTAGAACATTAAGACAGAAAAATAACCACTCCCACCAAAAAAATAAAAAATAAAAATAGCCACTCCCTAGAGCAAAATGTATTTTAAATCTGTGCATAAATTTCCCAATTTTATATATATCTAATATCTTCAACATTCCATTCACTGAAATATGAAATTTTATCTATGTATGTGAAGTTTTAGCCATAAACATAAATAATAGTATAGTTCCTACTCCTCCAACATTTTGTGCTTTAAACCAACAAAATGTTTATGCATGTAGAAATAAACAACTACATTTCTACATCGGTGGTTTTTAAATTGCTTATTAGAAGAGTAGGAAGATGTGGAATTATATGTGTATGTGCACATAATGAATATGGAATCTAGGCTCAATGACTAATTCTTGTGTCTTCTTAATGGCATGACAAATGATAGTATTATGAAAAAAATTTCAAGGAAAGTAATTATTTCATATAACCTAGACAGACCTTTCCTCTTGTCAAACTGCTTTCTCAAAGGACCCAACTTAACAGTAAGTTATATCTCAAAAGTTTATTCCCCCCCAAAAGAAGCTAGGCAATAGCTAGCTATCAAATAAACTACTCATTCTAACCCATGAAAACAAAACTATTAAACAATAAATAATACTTTCCTCTAGGGAGAGCTAAGTGAGGAAGATGAAAAGGCAGATGATAGTCAACCTACAATCGTTTGCAGAATGAGGTAGTATTCTGCTCCAGTAAAAAAAAAAAAAAAAAAAAAAAAAAAAAGGTGTAATAAAGATTTTTTTTCTTTTAACAGAGCACATCAACATTATTTCTCTACTTTTCAACTACTACTTGGCTCAAAAATGAAATGGTGAGAATAAACTTTTCCTACTAAAGAAAGCAGAAATAGGAAAGGTATGAGTAATTATACCACCACCTTTGTGGTATAATTAATTGGAAAATTGTTAAAAGACTAGAGGGCACCAGGCAAGCTGAATTCTTTGTAACTGAGGGTTATATGGGGAAGAATGGCAGATACAGAATTAGCCTGGGCAGTATGGCTGCTATCTGGATTAGTGTAGTGGTGGTATAGGGAATGCAGAAGGACTAGCAGTTATTATCACATCTTGGGACTAGGAAGACTGAGGCACAGGAAGAGGAGTCTGTGTAGCTGAATGTCATTATTACAAGATATCTGTCAGCTGTGTTTGTGTCTCTACTAAATTACAGCATTAATTTTTCTAGAAAAGAGTTTTAAAAAGATGAGAAGATTTTATCTCTGATTTTATTTTGATTACTAAATTTTAATTAATCCAATGCCCAGAAAATATATTACTGAACTAGCCAACTATATACAGAGAAGGGGTCATAAATATTAATCAGAGAATAGATTTCTAACTTTCATATAATTCTGTCTTATCCACTGACCTGTTTGAAAATGTCTATGGCCTTCTAACTTTAAATGTGTTTTTTGGACTTCTTCCCTTTCTTTATATTATATATTCTCAATTTGGGGTAGTGATGGCACGGCATTTTATTATTTTAAAATGCATACTTAATCATTTTGTGTTTGGAAAGCAATATTCTTACAACAGAAATTACAGAAAGTAAAGATTGATAAAAACTACAAGATACATATAAGGAATACAATGACCTCAAGAAAGGATACCACTATATCCTGCCATGGGGTATGTGTCTCAGTTTTTATGTTTACCAAAAGGGGACATACATTTTAAAAAGTTCAGAATCACTGCTCTGGGACTGGTATTTTAGGTAAAGTGCTTTATCCACTTGACAGTAAAAAAGAAACTCATACTGCCTGTTTCATTTACCATCTTCTTTGGTCAATACAACCCAAATGGAATTAAAACATGCCCCCTTCTACCTAGTGGTGGTCTTAGAGTGTCACAGTATACAATGAGACTAGTGTAAACAGAAAAAAAAGTTATGAATTTTTAAAAGAAGTTAGTCAGAGATGGCAATGATCTGCCTTAACTTGGGTCTAATGTAAAAGTCTATGTAAAATCAAGTATTTCCTGAATCTAAATCAGGTCATTGACTAAAAGCTGGCAAGAGCTTTTCTGATTGATCAACTTTATTTACATACACAGAAAGGAAAAACTGAGATCAACTATTGTGTCTCTTCTAGGATGAAATTATTAAAAACTAAAGGGAATGAGAAGAACATAATTTTACAGAAGGAAACTGGCTCAGTGAATCACAGGGAAGTACTTGTAGATAGAAGCAGATTTTCAGTTAGAATTCTAAGTCTTTTGAATGTTAAAATCTAATTCTCCTTCCACTACATAATGCTGTCCCACTTGGTCTACACAGACAATTCCTAAAGAACAAAAAATTGTATTGCGTAAGTACTTATCTTTACATGTAGGTGTCTCTGTTAGGCAAAAATTAAAATCTATAAAACTTATTATCATTAGTTTAATTATAATAGTACTTAAAATTATAGTGTTCTAAAGTTTAAAAGTGAATTAAAAAACAAGGAACACGGCAGATTCCCCATTCTTCAAATACATAGGAAAGAATATGGATGTGATAAAAATCAGAAAGCTCTCATAATCTTTATCTGTAGTGATCAATATAGAATCAAAGATAGCAGGTAGAAGGATTAGTAAAAGGTCACTTATGGAACAGAGTTATAACCATTTCTCTAATAAAAAATATATTTAATAAGCTAAAAGCTAGCAACAGCTTTGTTTTACAAACAGGTATGTGAAAGTGGGGATAAATGAACTGTTTTCATTTAATATTACTTTCATTTAATATTACTTTCATTTAATATTACTTTCATTCAATACTAGAATTCTCACTACTTTCACGGATAAAAATTATCTTCTAAGATAATCCCAATGTATTACGTGAACTTAACAATGCAAACATTTACTGAAGGTCACTTTAAAGAAGAGGAGAGTAGTATCTTTCTTTTATGAATTTACTATAAAGTTTAACACAAAGTATGAATTTTAAGCATACACCATGGAACCAAAGGCACACAATATGGTCTAAATCTGAAGCTTACCTTTCAATACTTTCTCATCCAATGTCCACAGCAGCTGCAGATTGCCAGCTCCCTTTCCATGAGATGCCCCAAATGTCAAACAATGGAGGTTTTATAACCTCGTAGGGATTACTACAAAAAGAAGCTGGTCTATGGTCACAAGATAAGTTTTTATTATATTATGCAGTTTTATAAGTTTTTGAATATGATACATTAATAACCTAAGGAACCATATGGGAAAAGAAACTTTAAAAAAAACTTACAAAACTACACAATATTGTAAAATGAAAAGCTGAATCTACGCGTGTGAAATGAGTGGGGAGGGAAACTTACCTCACAACTAAAGAACGATTCCATTCTGCTGCAGTAATCGGGGATGGGTATGACAGAACTAGCATAATGCTGGCTGGGGTGTTGCAAGGACAGGGAGTTGGCAATCTACTGATGCTGCAGACATTGGACACCTAAAAGGAAGAAAAAAAGGAAAACAAATAAATTCCAGGTTTCTTACATGTCTTATCACCATGGACATATTTTATACATTTTAATAAATTTAGATGCTTTGAATGTTAAACTTAGGTGAAAGTAACTTATTTACACAAACCATCCTGTTACTCATATAGATTTTCTTATAACATTATATGTAAACAAAATAGCTATCTACAGCTCTATGAAGAAAAGTAAAATCATATATAAATATACAAAGAATGCTTTTATAAATTGAGAGGGTTAGCACCATTACTGTGGAGATAGTAAAAACATTTTTATTAAGAATAGTACAAAAACAAGATGTGTATAACAAAAGTATCAATGTCATTTTTTTCTATACAATTTTACTTATAAATGTTAGATCATAGAAACTGGATCATATAACAAAATATTAAACTGGATCATATAACAAAATATTTTTTGTTAGAGGTTTGGCACTTGTCACATAACTCCCATTGTGGAAAAGGGATTAAATAACAATATATCTCAGTTTTCAAATAAAATGAAAATAACTTTGAGAAAAGCCACACAGATCGATACACAAAGATGTCTCATTTAAAATCACTAGCAGAAGGTCCTGGGGAAGTCAGAGGGGGAGACGAACCATGAGAGACTATGGATTCTGGGAAACAATCCGAGGGTTTCAGGCGGAGGGGGTAGCCTGGTGATGGGTATTAAGGAGGGCAGTGTTGTAATGAGCACTGGGTGTTATACGAAAATAATGAATCATCGAACACTACATAATAAAAAATTTAAAAAATCACAAGCAGTATCTGAAGGTAGCTTGTAAATAATTTAAACTCACATGTATAAAAACACAGCACAAATCAAATTAACTGTAATTAAGTATATTAGTAAACCAGTTATTTAACACTCTCCTCAGTCTAAATAATATTAAATGAAAAGGTAGTATTCACTTTTTTTTATTGCTTTCCTAAAGAAACCATCACCATACTCATTTATTCCTGGATATTCAGTTTTAGGGGTAAAACATTACATTCACTTTGTTGTATACAGTCCCTTGAAAAAGTGCTAGTTTGACAGTATAGTGAAATGTATACATATTAACATGGGAAAAGTTAAAAGTTACTTTAACACTGCCAGTCACATGCTAGTATTTTCTCTCATCCAGTTTCACTTAAGACTAATTTGACAGAAAAGGAAAGCATTTGTACTTTATTTTAAAGGCATCCCACATGGAACGACTTGTCCATTATATTTCTAAACTAGCATTTACTTAGAAAGCATAAAAACAAACAACTATATCAATGATTAGAATTTATTGCAAATTTTGATGTTCTTTAGCTCTGTAGAGAGGAAAAAGTGGATGACAGATCATATTCCTAGTAAGGTAGTTACTACTACTGGGGAAGAAAATCTAACAATATATATGTATTAATGATACATAACCACTTTCATTTACAAAGAAGAAAGAATCCTGAACTGGGAATTAACCACTAGCTGAGTATTTGAAGTTGACCCTTTTCAGTAAACTGGTGGTAGCAAATAAGTTAACATTTGATCAAATCTATACCTGATATATCAGAAAGGTGGGTTCTCAAGCAATTCACTGCACAATCTGAATCACGAAGTAATGCTACATTTGGTATCATCGGAGCACAAAAATTCCACGTAAGTGACATGAAGACTGGGAAAATCTTAAGAGCAAGGACAGCATCCTACTTATTTTCACTTTCTCAGGCTCTATCACAAAGCCTAGCACAGAGTGGGCCCACAGAAAGTATTCAAACAACATTAAGTAATTTTCTTAGTTAACTGAGGTTTTCTCCTTAGATGCAAATTTTTTTTAAATTGAGAGAAATATGTCTTGCAGATTTTCTGAACACATGATGAATATAATTTAACTCTGGACGACTTCATCATTACGAACAAGGTATTGTGTTACATTTTAATACAGTGACTTTCAAGCACTGTTCAAGTTTCTCTATGATCTACATTCCTTTTTTTAAAAAAATGTTTTATTTACTTATGTGATAGAAAGAAAGAACACAAACGGGGAAGGGGGTGGTGGGGAGGAGCAGACGGAGAACCAGAAGCAGACTCCCTGGTGAGCAGGGAGCCAGAGGTGGGGCTCGCTGGGCTCCATCCCAGGACCCTGGGACCATGGTCTGAGGCAAAGGCAGCTGCTTAACTGACTGAGCCACCCAGGCGCCCCGCAAATAATTTTTTTAATGAAAGTTTTCCTAATGGGATTCAAACTATGCCAAACTGTAGTCAGTAGAAACCCTGAGCACTATTAACAGGGTTAAAATCCAGTTCTTAGCTGCGTAGTTATTAAGTGTTAAAAAGTACCCAAGGAACAAGATTCACCATGGATAAATGTGGATAATACATTCTTAGATAATTCAGTGACTGACTGAAGCTTTGTCTTACCAGTCATATATTGCTCTGATTCACATTTCCTGTGAATCTTCCCTCACTATTATTTTGAGCATGCAGTTACCATTAGATTCTTCATAAAATACAATGTTACCTACCCCTCCACCCTATTCCCAAACATATAAACACGTAATTAAGGGAAGTGAACAAGTGTCTTGAGTGTTTGGTGACTTCTGAATTAACACTGCTTGAAAAGAAAAGGTTAAGCCTTTTATAAAAGGAAAGAAGCTAGCCCAACTCACCTAGATTAAAATTAAAAATTTATCCCCATGGTAGGGATAAAATCTTAAACTCTGAAGTGAATTCTTTGAGGATAAGGACTTTGTTTTAATTTCAGGTCCCTACCAAGTTCCTGGTGCTACATATAACACACAGAAGACACTGAGGAAATACTCGCCTTATGAATAAGACTTGAATCTGTAATTAAGATAGGTAAAGAAACTTATTTTATCTGTTGTGCAGGCCTTCCAAGAGGGTGTTTCAATTTTTTAAAAGTTTTAAATATGGCTATTTAAAGACAATGTGATTTTCCCCTCACAGCTGAGATTATTTTCAGTTTTGTTAACCAGTAGTTCACCAGAAAATCTAGAATAAGAAATTGATAATAGGGGCGCCTGGGTGGCTCAGTCAGTTAAGTGTCTGCCTTCGGCTCAGGTCATGATCCCAGGTGTCACCATCTGATACAAGCTTCTGATTTCTCTATGTTTGGTGTTGCTAATGTACAGCCTTTGGTTAGGCAAGAGAAATATTATTATTGTATAATAAAAATTTAAATTATTTTAAGAACATAATAAACATTAATTTTATTCATTACTTGACATTTCTTTCCAATTCTTTTTAACAAGTCTTTTCACATATTGTAATCATTAGGCACATCTTATTTTGTGTGGATTTTAAAAATTTAACATTTCACAAATACTTCCATATAGTAACAATGATATACAAATATTTTATTTTACTAGCTATATGACATACCACTGTGTTAATATTGTTTGGTTAGTCATCTCCCCACTGTTGGACATACAGGCTTTTTCCAAATTTTGACTATTAGAGGTAGTCTACTGAACACACCACTGTGTAAACTGCTTTTTTTTGGGGGGGGGGGGGGGGATATGATACAGGGAAAATAAAAATTAAATTCCAAACAGGATTACAAGATCAAAAAGCAAGCAGTTTTATAACTTTTCTTACATATTGACTGTGATATTTATCCTAAAACTTCTTTGGAAATCTAAATTATGACATAAAACATAAGGAAATTAGGCAGATATGAGAAAAAAAAAAGGGTTACATGAAAAGCTCAGAAATACAACCACTTCTGTTAAAAGCCTGTCAAAATTTTCCAATTTTGATTTAGAGAGCAATAATGTCTAATAAATTTCAAATATAATAGCATCAGGCAAATTTATCAGTATCCTTAAAAAGATATTTTCCAAATAATTAGGCAAAATGCATATTTTATCTCTTGACTAAAATCACAAAAATAAAAATGTTATTTCTCCTTTAGCTTACTAATGAATTCTATGATCTGAATGATAATGAGAAAGACAAAACTTAAAAACTGTCAAACTATACACTTCTATTTATCTCAAGCAGACGTCTCACTTTAAATAAATCTCAGGTAGATGATTAGGTATAACACTGCGAGATCTAAAGGGTGTTGAGCCTTTTCTGAATAAGTCCCTACAGGAAGTAATGGTACCAAGTGTGCTAGAACAAACTCAAGAAAACTAAAGCATTTTTCTCTCCTTACATTATTAATTATAAATGTAATTAGTTGCCTTGAAAGAATAAGTAAACAATCTAGATTTTGAAAGACTGTACATCTTCCAATACAATGAGTAGCTCAATGGCAAAACCTCTAAGAGGTTAGGAAAGCTTTTATAATGACATTCTGACATGGGGTGAAGAAGTGGGATAATTTTTCCTTGTTGCTTTGGTAGGAAAACTATCTGGAAAGGCCCTGCAGAGAAGAAATCTTCTAAAGAACTGAGGCGTTTGTATGAATTCATGTTAAATCACTATCACATAAATTTTCTATCTTTAGCAATGGCATTCATGACAACCAAATGTCTATATGGAATACATCCTCTTTGTTACTGGAGCCATCCTCTCTGTTACTGGAGCCATTACTTTATATATATATATGTTGACGATGAGTAACAGAATTACTTTGACTCTAAATGCTATTTTAGTTTTGATAGTGATATCTTCTTATGAAGATCAAAATTAATACTCTATTTGTCTCGCAATAGTGAAGGAAGCCCAAAGGCAATAAATCAGTCAAAATGGCTCTCACTATCACCAAGTTCATGCATTTAATTATTAAGAAAGTCTCTCAGATCCTTACTATGAGTTCGATTCTTATAAATATTGTTATTTGCTTTGTAATTCACAGTTTATCGGCTAGGGTAAGTACATGGACAAACATAAGAAACAACAGGTTGACACTGAGGAAAGAGAACAAAAGCAAACATATAAATACACACCTTCAAAATGTATAGCATAAAGGTCTTTTGGTAAATGTTTAATTAGTTACTGCTATCAATACATTTTTAGAGTGATATAATTATGGATATTCATAATGATCCTTGAGTCATCAAAAAAGGGTTAAAATTTTGTTCAATGTAGTAAAAGGACACACAGAAGTTTGTCATTAAATGATTAAAATAAGAAATTTAAAAAAAGAAAAGAAATTTAGTCCTAAAGTTCAGGTTTCAGTTATCTAGAAAATTCAGTTAAGTGAAACACCTTATTCCCAAATGATGGCAGACAAATAAACTAGTATTTAATATTACTATAAGCATCCAATAAAGTTAATTTCTGCAACTAACATCTATCATAATCCGTATTAACTTCTATAGAAAAATAAGGAATGATACTAAAATGTAAACATTTACTGTCTGTTGTTACCATTACGCTTTGTGGCCATTATAAGCTATTCATGAAAAAAACCTTTTAGGCAGTTTAAAGGAAAATAGCTTGCATGTTAGTAATCTCATTAAGATGATCCCTACTAAGTACAGTCCCAAGAATTTCTGTTTTTTGAAGAGTAGAAAACATTTTAAAACTAATATGCGGGGCGCCTGGGTGGCTGAGCGTCCAACTCTTCAGCTCAGGTCATGATCTCAGCGTCCTGGAATCCAGCCCCACGTTGAGCTATGCACTCAGCACAGAGTCTGCTTGTCCCTTTCCCTCTGCTCCTCCCCTCACTCAAGCTCTCTCAAATAAATAAATAAAATCTTAAAAAGAAAAAATAAGCAAATACTAGGGAGTCATGGACAAGTTAAAAATTTAGAGTCACAAAATTTAATCAATTAAACTCCGTATGTAACCTAAAATTTTCTTATAAACATGCCTTCAAAGATTACAGTGTCAAGTATTTGTAATCTATGTTTTCTTTTACCGTTCTGCTCCTTCCTGTAAAGAAAGGCGATAAGCATATACCTCAAATCATTAACAAAGTGAGGTGGAAGGCTTTACAGAAAAACTCTAGGATCCTTGAAGAAGTCTTTTTCTCTTACAATGCATGCTATAGGTAAATACATTATGCATAAAACTATTCATTAAAAACAAATAAAACCCTAATTTATAATATGGGAACAAGATGCATATGTTATGTTTACCTGCAGCATAAAAAAAACAATTAGCAAATTTATTTAACAAAATTCTATTTAAATTCATGAAGAACAGACAACTCACTAAAAATAAAGTTTCTGCAAAAATTGTAAGTAACACCCTGATTAAAAGACTATTCTCCCTATTAAAGGACAGAATCAGTCCTCTATGAGCATATAACATCAAATATATTAAAAGTTGCTTTGTTGAGGAGAAAATATTCTAATGTAAATGTTGTTTGAGAAATAACACCACAGAGGTAAATTTTAAAACACCGGGTGTTCCACATCAAGCAACTGCCCATATACCAAAGTACACATGTGTACATACACACACATACACACGACATAAGTGTATACGTAAACACACATGTGTATACATGAACATCTAAGAATCTAGTAAGGGTCTAAAACATTTTTAATGGAAATATTTCTAAAAATATACAGTTTTCTGCATTCTCTGATTGTATATTTCAATATAATGTTTTCTTATTAATGGTTATCACTATGAACATTATTCTCTCTCTTAGATTATACCTATATTTTCAAGGATATCATATGAAACTTCTGAAATGCTTAAGGCTGCTTTATGCCTATATTAAATAACCTCAGAAGGTTGTACTTTTATGGCACTAAGTCTCTTCCCTTCAGAGTGCTACCAATATGTCTTTTCCAGACAGCATATAAAATGACTACTACAAATCTGCTGATATGAAGCTTGCTGTATCACTATCATTATTTTACACATAATTCTAGATTAATAGGTTCTGAACAAAGACCTAAAATTAAGTGGCTTCATGGCATTCCTAAGGCATAAAACAAAGGGATTTTTAAAATAATGATTTATTTTCTTCAGTGCTTAAAGCCCTCCCCATTTATTTACTGGTGTATAATTGTGTTTTGAATCTGTAATATCACTGAATGTCAGTTAAACAAGTATTACTGATTTAATGAATAACATAATGGAGCGTTTTACCAAGTGCTGAGTGAATAAATATAATGCCTTTATACTCTATCCTCTCAAGAATAAAAAATGAAAGTAAAATTGTGAACTTAGAATATATAGTGAAAGTTTGAAAAAGACCTTCAGCTGATAAAGGTGTTTTAAAAAGACATACTGTTAAGTATGTATCAAAAATATCTGGGGCAGGGGGCGCCTGGGTGGCACAGCGGTTAAGCGTCTGCCTTCGGCTCAGGGCGTGATCCCGGCGTTATGGGATCGAGCCCCACATCAGGCTCCTCTGCTATGAGCCTGCTTCTTCCTCTCCTGCTCCCCCTGCTTGTGTTCCCTCTCTCGCTGGCTGTCTCTATCCTGTCAAATAAATAAATAAAATCTTAAAAAAAAAGATTTAAAAAAAAAAATATCTGGGGCAGGACCAAACAACTTATACCTGTCATTTATGTCACAGTTAATTAAAATTTTTATTTACTAAGCAATAAACTTCCATTAAAACCATATAATTATTAATTAAGAATATCTGCAAGGTAAGCATTGCCCAAAAAACTACCAGTCAGAAAACCACCAACCAGTATATTGGGAAATACCTAAAACTATACCTGATATAAACCAGGCAAACAAAATTAATTTACTTGCCTTGGTACCACTTTTGTCTATGAAAAATGAAAACTAGACCACAGAGGAGAAATAAAAGGAACAATGTTTCTATTTTTCATTGCAAATTTTTATGTAATCCAGGAGAACAAGATTTAAAAAAAAAAAGCTTTAGAAAAAAGCAGGAATAAATTTTAATGCTGACAATAATAGATAGAACTTTTGGATCAGCACCTACCGATTTTTTTCTACTGTTTTCCAGATCTTTGAGTTCATTCTCGATTTTTGTGATTAATTCCCTGAGTTCATCAAGATTAGTGCAAATAAGCTAAAATAAAACACAAAAACACAGCTTGATAACACATAATATAAAACACCCAAAATGTGGTAACAGAAGTTTTTTTAACATTACACTAAATTCACAATTATTTGTATTTGTAATAGCAAAAAGCAAAGAAAGCCCCACAAGTTTATATTTTAAAAGATACTACTTTGATAATGTATGAACTTCAGGCTTAGTATAAAAATAGCTGAAATTTCAACACTGGTGGTTTCATACCACACCTCCCTGTTTCTCAGCTTGCTTTATAATCCAGGTACTTTCTTAACATTACTAACTTTCAGCCCAGAATGACAAAGATCTGGAAACTCACCCTAGAGTTCACAGGTTACTAAATCACCTTTAAGAAATGCTTCATCAGGCAGTCTCCTAGTTGGTAAATAAATGCATCCCTGGAGAACTGTCATTAACCCTTTGATCTGGTTTGCTAACTACACGATTAAACTAATTATATTGCTGTTGGCATTGCTAAGAAAGGATTTCCACTGTCTGCAATCTACTCAAAGAAGTAAATGAAATTAAGTACACATTCTTAATATGATCTTAGTAGTCTTTAATAAAACCACCTCCATAGATAGCATCCATTTCCTTTCATAATTATGCAGTTCATTTTACTTCACCGTGGCCATGGCCAAAATAACTGGATTTTAGTTATGAATAATCAAACTAGTTTGGCTTAACTACTAAAGCTTTAAACAGTGAAGTGTCAGTAACAACAAAAATATTAATAACTACATTTTAGTTCTTATAAAATTATAGTTTTTCCCAACATATTTAACTTTTTTCCTAAAATAATTTAAGCTCATATTTTTAAAAATCTACAATGAAAATGAAATGTTTCTAAAACAAAACTACAAGCCATAAAGAGGAAAAGTTTAAGATTAATGAAAGTGTTGTAATGTTTATACTGTGATAATTAAAAAAAATGCATTTATAAAGCTATTAATTCACCATAAGATTTTATCAGCCCATGTTTGTTACATTCATTAATCTTTGTGTAAGAGTATTGTTTTCCTAAAAGGCATATTTCTTGTAAAAGACAACAACAACAACAACAAAAATGGGGTTACAACAAGATTATTCCTAGTGACTACTGTGACAAAATTGGGTAAGTAGGACCCCTTTAAACTTCCTTTAATTAGGTTATACCATATGAAATTACTGATATGCCTTTGATCTACATAAATGGCAATATGGTTCAATCTGATAGGCTAAGAAAAAATTATCACAGATATTACAATTAGTATTAATAATTATTATTAGAAATGTCTACATAATTTCAAATGCACAGAACTGACAATGCAGAGAAAATATGCATTTAAGTAACCCAAATTAAATAATTCCAGAGTAGAAAACAGCACACAACCATGTAGTAGGACAGTGCTGCTGATATTTATTATAAACTACACATTCCCATTTGCCAAATCTAGAGTTATGGAAGAAATGCTGATAAGCAGTGGACTGGACAACTATGTGAGTGCTTCTAGAACTTGGTAATGTCTTCCACTTCTATCTTGTTGGCCCTACATCAGGTTTTTAGTAAGTACTCAGTGGGAACTAAACTTCCCATTGTATAATCTGCTATTTTTGACTACCATGTCAAATTTGCCCCAGAAGTTGCAGACGTTTTTTACATGCCTTTTCACTGAACTTGGTGCGCTAATTAATATTACAGCACAGATGTCTCATTTGCACATATGGCAAAGCTCAGAGGAACTTCATTTGTGTCTTACATGTTTCATTATACAAGGAATAAGGGTCCATTTTGCATATACAGTTTGTAGAAACTTACAGTAACAATGAAAACATACGCCCCTACAACTAGACACACTCTAGGATCCTTAAAATCTTTCAATTCATGGGATCAACAAATATTTATATTCTATTTAAAGGAAGAGGTAACACACTTCTGAAGTCAAACTCTGAATGATTTCCACAGCTTAAGAGCTACATAAAACAGTACTTTGAAGTGGCTTACCTAGTTAGTAAATTTTAATGTGTCTAAGAATCACCTGGGAATCTTGTTAAAATGGAAGTTTTGATTTAGTAGGTCTGAGGTGGGACCTGAGATTCTGTATCTCTAACAAGTTCCCAGGTATGGGCTGCAGATCATACTTTTAAGCAGTGAGGTACTAAATGATTATGAATTCCAAATCTTCATGACTCCTTAAACACTCTGGTACTATATAGTTAAGGAATATGAAAATTCAAAAAGACTAATTTCCAAATAGGAGATAAAATGCTGAATTAAATGCAAAGCAATAAGATAAATATTCCTTAAATGACATGACTCTTAAACATAAATTTTGTTGAATTAGAGGGTGAAAATATTTCTGGCAATATTTAGTTTGAATTTCTCTTAAAATCAATTCATAGCTACATAACAACTTACAATCTCTTTCTATACTAACTCTCTACAAATAGACATAATATACAACTAATACAGATACTCAAAATACAGAGCCAAGTTAAGCTCTGAGAAAATTCTTGTATAGAAACATAATTCAAATTGTGTTACTAATATTGAAAGAAAAAATAATCTGATTCATGCCAATATACCCTCTATTCTTTCTCTTTTACATAGTAAGGTATATGTGTGGCCTTTAAACTCGACTCAACTTCAAATGGTGCTTTTAAAAACAGAATCAATCCAATAAATAAAGTTCATCTACAGAAGGAGAAGCATTTTTTTTTGAATAAAGCAAAACACCTTATTAAAACCAAAGAACATATCTGAGGCTCAGGGCCTCCAGGGGTGAAAAAGGAAAGCTACACAGCAGGTCGGATTACAGCTGGATCACTCCGCCAACACTCATGACTGCAGAAATTACAAAAAGAGTTTTATCCCCCAGGAAAACCTCCTGAAAGCTTCACACTCTCCCTCAAGTTAACATGCCACTTGAAACAACCCATGACAGAGCCACAAAATCATAAATCTTAGAGCCAAAAAGGACTAAAAATATGTAATTTTGGACTAAAAAGGTATCTCTTCAATTCATATACAAACTAATTAAAACGAACAGAGGTAAAGTAACCTAAGACGACACACTGGTAGAGGAGACCAGAGAACAGCGGACTCGTCCACCTCCTGATAGATCATATGCTTTAAGGGGTCTTTCTAAACAAAACAAAAAATCTAGTAACAACTGAACATGTATTATAGTTTTAGGATTTAATTTATACCCAAGCTTTCATTTCTATTCAATGGTAAATATTAAAGGCCCTCTCTTCGACTCAAAAAGCAGAAATGTGCACATATAAAGCGGGAGGGAAGATCCTGCAGAGATCAAAAGAATTCCATGACCACATCTCAGGAAAATTACAAAATAAATCATTCCTTACTTTATCATTACTTCAAACTAGAAATTATGCCTTTTGGGTTTATACTCAATAGATCTGAGAGAAAATTACTTTATTTATTCCAAAAAGGACATAAGGTAGCATACAAAACTAAACAAAATAGTAAATTACACTAAAAAGCAAAGGGAAAACAATGCAGAAGTCAAAATGAATAGGTCCGAACTGGATCTCTCATTTGTTACCATGCTAATACAACAAACCTACACTTTATTATGAAAATTGCAAGCAAAATACTAAATTCATGGTATAAATTCAAATTTCATATGTATTTAAACTAAAATTATATTAACATCTTAAAACTATGAGGACAGGAAAATTCCTTCTCACTTCTTATGATCACCATATCAAGGAGAATGACTGCTTCAAAACCTGCAAATAAGATACGTGCGATGTGAAAAATAAGTCTGAATAATAAGATATTTATATTTATTAATGAGATATGTTTCTCTCAATGCACAATATTTAAAAATTGAAGGAATTTTAAGAGGGAAGTAAAACCCATACTGTTAGAAATGAAAAAGCTGAAGCCGAAAATATTTACATTAAGAGGTAGCAATTCAAAATAATATAATCAAAAGGTCCTTAGCACAGTGAAGCAGCTGAACTCCAAATTTATTTTGGGCTCAACTGTTACACTGAGGGTCTCAATTTGTTACTTTATTTCATATCCTTTAATTTCTCCACTGGTTAAATGGAGAAATACAGTCTTTTCAAAGGTATGTTAAGCATCTGTGAGTTTATGCTTATTTGTGAAAACAATACTACTATGTAAGTCTTAGTCAGCAGCTGGATTCTGGATTTCCTCTTCAAAGCAGCCTTTAGAGTGAGTCACATGTATACAACAGTAGCAAGTATGCATTACCTTCAAAGATTTTGGTTACCAATGAAAGGTAAAGTCAAGGTAACTAAGGCTCTTACGTTATTTTAAAAACTGATCTTAACGGAGACTTGACACACTAAGTTTTAAAAATACTTTTTTTTTTTAAGATTATACTTATTTATTTGACAGAGAGAGTAACAATGAGAGAGGGAGCACAAGCAGGGGGAGTGGGAGAGGGAGAAGTGGGCTTTGCAGGGAGCCCGATGCAGGGCTCGATTCCAGGACCCCAGGATCATGACCTGAGCTGAAGGCAGACGCTTAACGACTGAGCCACCCAGGCGCCCCAAAATACTTTCTATGACTTTGTTCCAACTGTGTACAAAACGACAATTCACATAATATTAGATTTCTCTTTCAAATATTAAATTAAAAAAAAGACGTTCTGGCAAAAATTAACTTTATTAAGAAAAATGATATTTATTTTTCAGTCTGAAAGTCTTTTATTACAAAACTGATAAAATAAAAAATAATTTAGTTTAACAAAGTCATAAGTAATTGTTAAATATGATATAAAAGCTTAAATCACCAAATGCTAAATACTAAAAATATTTCCTAAATTTTTGCACCTATTGCTAAATAAAATAATCTAGGTTCCCCTATATGCCAACTATATAACCACCATAACACTACAGTAGGGTTAAGCATAAGTTTTCCCTCTGTTTAATATAATGATGTAAATAATATTACTTGGTTTTTCACTTTTCAAATTCTTATAGGATTTATCACAACATTTCACGATTTATGAAATACGACCAAATTCAAGATTATTTCAAGGTCTTAAAGTAGCTGAAAAAAGTGGTAAAGGTTAGTAATAAATGCTTTTAAGCCAGTTCTTAATTGATTTTCCTACTCATAACACTACTTATGTCTGAAGCATCTGGCATGCTTATTTGAAAAAGTAAATAAGAATAAACAGTAAGCTCTATCATTTAATCCTCACAACACCCTATGAAGTAGGTACTATTACTACCCGACTATATAGAGGAGGAATTGGAGGCACAAAGGGCTTAAGGATACAGAGTTAGTGGTAAAGCTGGCATTAGAACCTATGTACGTAGCCTGGTCCCAGAATCCATATGCTTAACCACTATGCATATTACTGGTACCCACCTAGACCCACTGAATCAAGGATGAAATCTTGGAAGATAAAACCCGGGAATTTTCATTTTTAATAAAGGCATCACATTACTTTTACACTATCTAAAGTTTGAGAACTAATGACAAAATTCTTGGAACAAGTGGCACAGATATGGTTAGTCCCTTTACAATACACACAAAAAAAATAAATCCAATCCAGCATTTGAATATCTATAGTGTACACCTTAAATAAAGGTGGGATAATTATTTTCTTAAACTGAGGTATAGATATTAGGTGTACATGTAAGTAAACATGGGTTTCTCCTAAAGCAAATAGGCAGACAAGGTTAATTTCTAGCTTTGAAAAAGTAAACAAAAACACTGCCAAATTAAAAAGTAGTTGAGGTCAAAATAGGATTCAATTTTTTTATTCACTAGGACTTAACAAAAAATAACTTCATAATTTAAACCCTCAACACATTTCTCCCTCCACATGTTTAAATCAATTTAAAGATGCACTGGTCCTTCGGCAAATAAGTCAGGTTTTGCAGGATCTAGTATCTATCCACCAACAGCTTCATTATTTTCAGCAATAAGATATTTTAGGATAAATACTATGAAGAAAATCTTCCAGCTAAACTTTTCTATAAAGTATTTTTATGTTTAATACTAGAAATGTGACATTTAAAGAACCTGGATAAAATGAGTAACTTGCAGGGGCGCCTGGGTGGCTCAGTGGGTTGTGTCCAAATCTTGGTTCCAGCTCAGGTCATGATCTCAGGGTTGTGAGATCGAGCCCAATATCAGGTTCCAAGCTGAACGTGGAGACTCTCTCTCTCCCTCTCCCTCTGCCCCTCCCCCCTCCAAAAATAAATAATTTGCAGAATCTGAGGTGCTAAATGACATACTGCTAGAGCTTTTGGGAAGGACATAAATTTGCTTCTGTATTATATAATAATCAGTTTCTTACATGTGGGGAACTTCCAAATAATGAAAGAAACAAACTACATAGAAAGTTATTTTGAAAGGCAAAACTATAGGTTTTGTCTGTAACAACAAAGTTTACTAGTGATTAATACTGTCTTATCTCCTATTCTTTGCTTATTTGAAGCAAATGACCTATTTCCTTGGAGACAGCTGTCAATTTTCTTTATGAGTAATACCATGGTATTCATGTTATAAATTAGGCATAAGAACCACAGTTCTCATAAGCCTATTCCCCAACCTAGGCATGCACATGCGCGCACTCACACACACACACATATTCTAGGACACCTTAAGAAGTAGGAAGGGGATTTTATTTAAACAGTTCAATTTGATAAAATTCATAATTTCACCTTAAGTTTCTGAGAGTGGTAAGCAAATGATCAGTAACCGACAAAGCATCACTTAGTACTGTGCCTTTCTAACTTTTTGCTCATGACCCCATGGTCAAAAATGTACTTTACACTACATGCCAGTAAAATAAACACAAGATCAAAAACCAAAGTTTCATAAAATGATATTACTTTTACTATATCTGACACACTCATAATTTCTATTTTAACTGTTAGCTTAAAAAAGGAATGATGATCATGTAATCCACTAGATTAATTTCATGCCTCACTAATGAATACCAGTTTGACATTTTAAAAACACTGTCTATGCTGTCTATGCCACTTATTACATATGAAAGTCCATCCACTAAGATAGGAATGGAGACAAATATCAACAGCAGGCCAGATCTGTTCTGAGATTTAAATTCCTGGACCAAATATTTTAAGGGATTGAGGGGGAAAGTGAGTGAAGGAAAAAAGCAAAGGCTGTGATGATATCAGTGACAGAATGACAATATACTATTAAAAGTACTGAGTAAGAGGTACAAGCAATGATTAGAAAGGCAGGCCTCCAAATAAAACAGTAAACATACATTTTCCACTAAATATCCTGTAACCAAGGTTATATTATATAAAATGATTTTGTAGAAATGTTTGTAATTCATTCTAAGAATGTCATTAAAAATATTCTATCCTAAAATACTAAAAGAAAATGTCTATTTTCTTTCACTGCTCATTTAAAAATATTAAATTTTTAACGATGTGTAACTTCCATAAAAGCACTTCCAAAACTAAGATTTTTACTGAAAAACAGATCTGTCTACATTTTTGAATATATGTATTAAACTGACATTTCATATTATCAATATTTTCATAGTTATTACTCCTTTATTTTCTTCTTGACTTGAGACTGACAAAAATTCATTTTAACATCACTTATTTTTTGGCAATTAAGTATTAGGTTATAAAACTTTTGAAACTGTATTAGCCACAGAAATACAAAGAAACTTTTTAAAAAGGGGTCATTTGAAGAAAACACATCTTTTATGAAATAGAAAATAAAAGTATTATTTAAAATGAGATTCTCTGCTTGTTCTAGTACCAGCTACAAATGAAAAACTCTTCACATAATAATATGGCAGTAAGTATACTTTTTCTTTTTGCAGAAATGTTTAAAGACCATTCAAATAAATGTTACTTAATAGTCTCTCTGAAGTTCGTATATAGCTAAGAGTTAAAAGATTTGTGTTTTAAGTTAATAAGTCTACCATTTCTACAGTGTCCAAATAAATGAAAATAAATTGCTCATTTACAAATTATTTACAAATTATGATTTGTTATTGGAAGACTTTCATGTAACATTTACTTTCATATATTGTTATATAAATATTTATATTATATTTATAATATATAGCATATATTCTATTAAACTACTTCTACAAAGAGATTTTTGGCTATCAAGAGACAAAAACAGAGGTAAAATATTTTGAAACATTAGATTAAATCTTAGCTATGCCTTGCACTTGAAGGGAAAAAAGTCATAGATGGAAACACTTCATTGAAAGTATGTGTGTTACAGTGGGATTTAGCCAATCTTTTGAGGAACAATATAAACAATAAAACAAAAAAATTAAACTAAAAATATTGAGACAAAATTGAAACATTTACCTGAAATTCTGGTACAGTAGGTGACTTTGTGACAGTTTTCCTCTTCTTTGTGATTGCTTTTTTAGATATGGATTTTTTTCCTTTCAAGATTAAAAGAGAAAAGCTTCATAATACTGTTTATAGCACTTCATTAACAAAAACCAAATTACATAGAACCTTGAAAGTTAAAATATAACTAACAGATGGCTGTTAGTGAGTCAAATGAAAATGATGAATCAAAACAAGCCCCAGTAAAAGCAAACATTAAACTATAACTACGTAACATATTAACAAATGCGGTTTCTTTACATATGAACCAAACTATCAAAATCTGTATTGAGTTGCACGGTATCAGAATTTATTATAATAAGATTTGGCAAAAAAAGTCACATTACTACTGCCCAGTTAAAATCTAATTCACAACTTAAAATGAGATTACATAAGAAAAAAAAATCTTACCTTTTAACAATGACTTCCATAGTCAGGAACTTGTATAAAACTCTACCTTGAAGACTACAGTCTAAAGCCAACCTAATGTGAAAATCCTCTCAGCAGCTTAGGAAACAAGGTTTTTCTATCCCATTAGCTTTGCACTCACCTAATGGGCTGCCTTTAAAGTATTCAATAACCAGTTTTAAAACAAAATAAAAATCTTCCTTTAGAAAGTATGTAGTCATTTGTGCAATCAGAAAACACTGGGGAAAATAAATCCACATTCTTAAAGAAATCCAATTCGCACCACATACTGAAGTGTATCTACTCTGTGTATTTAACATGACAAAAGATACAAACATGCACATACTCTCTATTTTTAGAAAGGAACATCTTACAGTATGTTTTGTTTCCACTTGCATTTAGCAAAATCAATTAATGAACTGGTTGTTAATTATTCAACAAACATGAGATACAGGGCACTGTACAATTTATGGGGACAGCAAAGAATTATAAAATGGAAATCCTGTCCTCCCGGAACTGAAAATCTATGTAAGGGAATAAAAAATTAAACAGATACTGTATGGTGACTAACATAATATAATAAAAAAATTAAAAAAAATTAAACAGAAACACTTAAAAGTTAATTTTAGTTCACAATCATTACTAAGCTAAAATGAGCTTGTAAGTTACTATTTTTTCGGAAGGGAAAATGAGTACTTAAAGCAACTCTGCTCAACATAATCTCTATTGCTCCTTTCTAAATATTTTCCCATATAGATATTATCTTCCATGCAACCATTTGATTGCAACATTTCATTCAACTTGTAGGCACAATTCCAATTTACAATATAATTGTATTTTCTCCTGTATTCCTTTTTAACCATATCACAGAACTGTAATTTGATTATTTCTAACTTTTAACTCAATAAAAAATGCATGTATACTGTGCCTGAACTACTGCAAATTGTGAGTTGCTGAGGTGGATTTTATTGTCTTTTTCTAGTAAGTATCAACCTGCTGTCATTTGACATTTACTTTAAAATAACCTAACATATCCATATTCCTCATCATTGTTATTTGTTTCTGTGCTTGCAAAGAACCTATACCACAACTAAAGTTCTACAAAAATAGGTAAGTGGGTGGTTTTCTTAACCAATATTCAGGGAGAAATGATTAATTCTTGGTATCTGTATAGCTAGAGTAACTGATTTCTAAACTGGGTGCAATAGGTACCTCCCAAAAGGTCTCATGAATTTCGATAGAAGAAAGCTTTTCCTCAGTAAACTATCTTTACCATTTTTTAAAAGTTCATAAGAAAAGATTTAATGGCCTTACTAAGTCTGGGAAAGCTATAAAAACAATTTGAAGGAGATGAAATCCTTCCTTAACCCCCCCACTCACAGCACTGCTCTAATTAGCTTTTTAAAAATTATTAGATTTGGTGTTTATCCATAAGCACAACAAGGTCACCCTTGGTATTCCCAAAAAATTTCATACTGTTCCCACATAGGCACTAAACTCAGGCACTAAATTTTCAGTTAACTCTAGAAGTCACTTTTATTTTAATGGATTAAGCAACCGAACTGGTTACTGGGTATTTCCCTTCACCACGTCATTAAGATACTTAAATGTGATTAAGTAAATGGAAGTAGTATTCTGTAGTGGTTTTAAGCTTGGGTTTTGGAACTAAGCTACCTGGGTTTGAATACCAGTTCTAACCACCTAGTAGATGCAAATTGCTTTATTTCCTTGCGCAGTTTCTTTATCTATAAAACAGGGATAATGATATTACCTACTTTCTTTGTGAAAATAAAAGGAATTAAAACACATAAAGAGCTTACTACTGTTAGGCACATGGTTAAGTGATCAATGTTAACTGCTATTACCTGCCTTAGCTAAGCCATGATGATAAGGGTCTAAACCAAATATTATCGTTTACCTACCTTCTTCAAATTCTTTTAATTTATTCCTTTTCTTAGTTCGTCTTGCCCATAAGTCCTCTATGATACCACTCTACTTTGTATGTGTATTAGTGTAACACTTACACAGTATTATAATGATCTGTTTGTTTCTCATTCTTACTAGGTTGAATTATTGACAACAGAAATCAC
Source organism: Ailuropoda melanoleuca (assembly GCF_002007445.2). NCBI lineage: Eukaryota > Metazoa > Chordata > Mammalia > Carnivora > Ursidae > Ailuropoda > Ailuropoda melanoleuca. The sequence continues at coordinate 99,344 of NC_048224.1, forward strand.
ATTATTCATTTTGTATTAACAGCATTTTTTTAAAAGATTTTATTTATTAATTTCACAGAGAGAGAAAGAACATGAGCAGGAGGAGCAGCAGAGGGAGAAACAGAGCCCCCGCTGAGCAGGGAGGCTGATGTGGGGCTTGATCCCAGGTCCCCGGGATCATGACCTGAGCGAAGGCAGATACTTCACCACTGAGCCACCCAGGCGCCCTACAGCATTTTTTATATAGAAATTATGAGCAATGATTCTTAATTAGAAATATCTTACTTTTCAACAGAAATTTCAACAGTCTGGAGATAGGAAAAGGAAAGCAGGTAATTGTTCATAACTCTTAGGGTCCATCTGAGTCCATTTTTTTTTTTAAACAAAGAAAACACTGACAATAATTTTTTACACATTTTCCAAAGAGTTTCACAACATGACCTAGGAGCAGTAGTAAGAACGCTAACATTTATTGAGACTCTATTATATATCAGACACTTAGCAAGATAATTTACATAAATTATCTCAACTAATCTCAAAACAACCCTCCAAGGTAGGCAATACCTCATTTTAACGTGGAATAACTGAAGATCAAAAGGATTACTTAACTCAAGCAAGCACCATAACCAGGGATTCTAACTCCAAAGTCCAAGTTCCTTCCATTATGTAATTCTACCTCTCGGAAAATCATGGTTACCATTTGACTCCTACCACACGCCAGTCACCATGTTAAGTACTATGCACTTGGTATTCCTTTTTTTTTTTTTTTTAAGATTTTATTTATTTATTTGACAGAGACAGCCAGCGAGAGAAGGAACACAGGCAGGGGGAGTGGGAGAGGAAGAAGCAGGCTCCCAGCGGAGGAGCCTGATGTGGGGCTCGATCCCAGAACACCCGGAACACGCCCTGAGCTGAAGGCAGACGCTTAATGACTGCACCACCCAGGCGCCCCTGCACTTGGTATTCCAATTAATCTTTTAATGATTACAGCAAGGTAGATATTACCTCATTTTTCACAGATAAAGAAACAGGCTATCAATACGTAAATAAATTGACGGAGGACTTTTAGCTAATAAGCACTGAAACAGATATTTGCACTAGATCTGTCTCACTTCAAAGCTGTGCTCTTTTTTATGATAAAATATTGCATTCTTTCAAACCTTCTGCAGGAATGTAATCTGATTCTGATTGATTTCAGAACATCCCTTTGATTAGGTTTAGAAAATTTGCATGTACTATTAATATCTTCAGTCTACACCTCATAAGAATTTGAATACAAATTTTCCTGTATTCTTCAGTAAAAATTGGCTCTTCCGTTTTATTATACAACTTTTAAAATGGAGCATGGGATACTACAAAACCACATAGCCTTTATCTGGTAATGTCTTTTGTTGCAGGGCAAGCTATATACAGGGCAAGTTACATACTGCCCCCCAGTGGGCTTCTGTTCCTGTACCACATGCGTGATCATATTCCAGGTCTTTACCCCCACTGCCCTGAGTCACCTGGTCCCATAAAACAGAATACAATTCTCAGATCTAGGACTGTACTAAAGTCAGAAGTCAGCTTAAAGCATATGCAGAATTTCAACACAATTCTTTGACCTAAAACATAGACATGGTCAAAAAGTGAGTGTCAACTTGTACCTGGAAAATAGATAAGGAAAACTTAATACGGCTTGGTAATTAGTGCACCATAAGGAAGCATTTTTAAAACTACGCTGAGAACAGCTTGTAGTAAAGGAAGCCCAACTTGAGAGAAAAACAATATAACTAAAAATGTATTTTACATTATAACTTAGGCACAGAACTCTAGTCTTCCCGAATGTGCAGACATACTTCTTCACTAGAAAAATGAAGATTATCATCCCTAATCCAACACCTCTTTCCTCAGTCTCTTATTCCTCATCTTTACCCTTCTCCTTCACCTGCTTTCCCTGCCTGTCTTCACTCTTTGGCTCCTTGAACTATTCTATTCAGAGACTTCCATTTCAAAGCCCTCCTAGATTTGGCCTTCCCATGTTTAAAAATTATCCTAACGGGGCCTGCGTGGCTCAGTCAGTTAAGCAACTAACTCTTGATTTCAGCTCAGGTCATGATTTTGGGGTTGTGAGATCGAACCCCGAGTTGGGCTCCACGCTGCTAAGCGCAGAGTCTCCTGGAGATTCTCTCCCTCCCCTCGCTTAAAATAAATAAATCAATCTTAAAAAAAATTATCCTAACACATTCACTACTTTCTCTGTGCTTTCATTTTAGGAACCATAGCAAGTGAATGGATGCTATCACTGTTAAAAATAAAATGCCAAGGGCATTTGTATTATTAAATAGTGAATCTGGGAAGTACCTGGAATGTGAAATCATAGAAGTGGAGTCTAAATTTGACTTTTTATTTACTAAGTGTGCATGTCTTGAGCAAATACTTATATTCTATGCAAGTTTCTGGAGTGTTGTATCTCTAAGTAAGCAATTCGACCTTAACAAAAAACTGATTTTCCTTCTATTCTTCTTGCCTATAAGCAAATTTCTCATCATACTGGTAATTTTTTAACACTGTCATATAATTTAATAACGGCTGAACAACTATTTCTTTTTTTCTCCTTTAGCTTAAATACTAAATCAGTTGCTAGTTATTGCAATAGCTTTCTTGAATCATTTTCTTCTGTTGATGTGACAGAAAAGTCATATAATCATTCCCAACTGGATTTAGAAATTTCCTCCTTCCTAAACTTACCTTCGACCCCTTCATCGAAACCCTGCCTGTTTCTTTTTATAGCTCTTTAATGGTGCAACTACTCTGGAAGATCCTTTCTCCTAATCCTGCCACTTATTAGCTGTGTGACCTTGGACAAGTTAGTAAGCGTCTCTGTGCCTCAGTTTTTTAAATCTATAAAATCCATATATGGAGGAACAATATCATTTAATGGAGATTTTATGGAAATTAAATGAGAAAATATGTATGAAGGCTTAGAATAGTGCCTGGTATATAGTTAGCATTATGAGTATTAGCTTTAGGAGGGGAGAGTACCAAGCATTAAAATTAAAGGACAAGGTGTTGTTCTATCAATTCTTTTATTCTCTTGTATCTTGGCATCTTGAGTTGGTCCTCTAAAATTTTTCCCCATAAAGATACTCATAGTTAGGTTCTACAGTGTTAGCAACAAAAAATGGTAAAACCTTTTACAGTAATGGGCCTGGATGTGATCAAATATTGTAGATTAAACTGCTGTCTCAGTTATTCTCTATATAGGAGCTTATTGCTTTTTAATCATTATGTCTTACTTTAAGCTCATTCCCTGCACTGGGCAACTGGTGCAATTATTTAAAATAGCATCAACTGTCCAGAAAGAGATCACCCCAAATTGGCATATTCTTATCATTCAAAGAGCTTTTAAAACCTCAACTTTGCAACTTTTTCCTTAAGTTCTTCTCTATGTCTTTCCTTTTTCAGTGACACTTTTGCTCATATTAGTAACAATTTTTCATCTATTCAATTCCCATTATTCTTCAAAGTCCTTTATCCTCTGTGAAACTTTCTGAGACTACCATAGCATACACTGACTTACCCTCCATTTGACCTTTTATTCTGTTTTTATTACACACTTAACAATTATTAAATTATTTGCCACTTTTGAGCCTCAGTTTATTCACTTATGAAAGAATAACACCACTTGTCTTACTTATTTTAATCAGTCTAGAGGAGCCACCATAAAATGATCTCATTAAAAATAATGACCAAATGAGAAGGGGGGAAAAAACCCTCCAAACCAAATTGGTTAAAATGAATAACTTAAAACACCATAAGCTTTTTTTTTTTTTTAAACAATTTATGTACCTTTAATCATCTTTGCCTATTTTTTCAGGTTTTATAAAAAGTCCTTTACCTTTTAAAATCTACTTTATTTCGGCCAACTCTACTTCCTCTACACAACCTATAACAGAATATTATTGAAAACAACCAAAATGTCCAATAAGGTTGGTTAAATAACTACAAAATACACACAACAGAATCCCATGCAGTCATTTAAAATGATACTGCAGAAATCTATTTATCACACAAAGATGTTCATGGTATATTGTTATGTGGAAAAAAAATAGATTGTAAAATGGTATGTACTAGTCCAATCCTACTCAAAAATACAAATGCTTTACAAGGATATAAAAGACACATATTAAGGGGTTAATCTAGTTATATCTGATTAAACTATATTATGTGTGTTCATTTATTTATTCAATAGATTCCTAAACAATGTGTTGGTCACTATGCTATAAACAGAGGAGAGACAAGAATGTTATAAAATAGAGGAGAGACAATCATCAAAACAATCTAGAAAGAAATGCAACCATTATAAATAAATTATTTTATTATAGAGAAGTTATCTGTGCTATAAGCAGGCATAACGGAATATTCTCATGTTTTTCTATTCTATAATGTTTCTAAGAGTAAGAAACAGGCTTAAATAACTTAATAAAAATGAATAAAAAAAAAATTAAGAACCAGAAAGAAAACTCTGAAAAACAGGTAAAAATGCTTAAAAGTTGCAAAACTGCCTCACAGTGCTCTAAAAGTATCAAATTACTCTCAATCTGTCTTTGTACCTTCTACTAAAAATTATGTCCCAGCTACTAAATTTAGAGATTCTACCAAAAATTAAAGCCTGTAGTAATCAACATAAGATGGACATTAACCAAAGGTAGAATTTAGTTCATCCTAAGTGAAGGTTCATGGATGGCACACCTTATCTCAAAGCATATTCTATAAGAATGCTATTACCTGAAGAAAAGCTGTGTATTCAAATAAACTTGAAAAATACTAGGTTAGACAAAACTAAACAGTTCCTTTTCCTCAAAACTTCCCAGAGTCCTTAAAACACAGACCCAAAATCACCTATCCAAAATCACCTATCCACAATTCTGAAGTCTAAAAGGTTCTCAAAACTAAAGTTTTAAAAATAATTTATATGGCACCAAAACCTGGTATGAACTGTTCTGAGGTTCTTTATAGTCTTCACCTCATTTAATCTGACCATTCACACATTTTTCTGTAGAAATTATGTGTTTCCTTAGCGGCTACCCCAACTCAACATATACTTACTAAACATATACATCATAATATCCTTCTATAAAGTGATGAATTCCAAAACACATCTGATACAAGAGTGTTTTTTTTTCTTTAAATGCACTGTGTACCTGTACTAATGCACAACGTGAATCTATCAGAGGAGCATTTCCACATTTTCCAAACTTGTCACCAGGGAGCTCACGTTTAAAAAGAGCAGAACAGATGGGACGCCTGGGTGGCTCAGCTGGTTAAGCGGCCGCCTTTGGCCCAGGCCACGATCCCATGGTCCTGGGACTGAGTCCCACATTGGGCTCCCTGCTCGCTGGGGAGTCTGTTTCTCCCTCCTGCCACTCCCCCTGCTTTGTGCTCACTCTCTCTCTCTGACAAGTAAATAAATAAAATCTTTAAAAAAAAATAAAAAAATAAAAAAATAAAAAGAGTAGAGAGGAAACACTGGATTAGGGTTTGCCCAAAACTGACTATAAAAAGTCACAATGTCTCCTAACTAATAACAGAGCCCAGGGCAAAGTCTCAGAAAGACAAGTGTACTGGAAATGATATAAAACAAATGTTTTTTGTTGTTGTTATAACATTTTATGTGATGCTGTTCTAACAGTATCTGGTAAAGAAAGAGAATGGGCATATGCTTACCCAGTACTAATAAGGGAGAAAGAAACTGTTATTTGCCAGATTCAAGAATTTTTGTTACTAAAGACTAACTTCCTAAAATTTGCTCTGAAGATAAAATTAGAAAGTGTATATGCTAGTGCATTATTTTCTTTTATTTCATCCCTGTAAGTTTTCTGTACCCACCTAAATAAACATGCTTAGGGAGGGTACATAAGTACCTGCTGAATTTGCTACTGAGTTTTTTTCACTCACCTAAAACTGGACATGAAACTCCCACAAATTTTCTCTCTGATCTACAAATATTCTGAACTTCCATTTAAAAAAATGTAGCAACACTTTAATTGCTTTAATAGAAATTCCCTTTAATCCAATGCTTAGCAGTTAATATTTTTACTCTGCTATTGGTATAGTCTGTATAGGAGATACATCAATATCTACCCCTGTAAGTCAAAATTACCTTTGAACACATGAATAGTAGGTCATGAATAAACACTTAATAAAAGGTTTCAGGTGCCAATGATATTAATAGAACAGTAGTGTATACTTTAGAACTGGAAAAATAATTCCAATTTAAAACTATTATTTAATATTTTAGAAGCTAACAATTCAAAAAGAACTTGCCAAATCAATCAAACTAAATTTATATAGCCTAATGGGTTATAAGTCAAAAGGCTTATTTCTTAAAGTTACTCTAAAAAACTGCAGTATTTCATCACCTGGGTCAATGTAGACCACTCTGCAATTTTCAGTTTAACAATTTATGTCTGTTCTTAATAGTAAATTCTATGCTTCCTTATCAATGATACATTACATACATATTTTAAAATACATTTAATTGCATTTATTTAAATAACTAAGGTATGATAGCAACTATATCAGCTAAACAAAATTCAGTCCCTCACTTGCCAACTCATTATCAAATTATTGTCAAATTTTAATTATCCTTTTTACTGAGGGAAGACATAAAAAACTGAAATCCACAAATAATCACAATAAACCACAACTCATTTTAGTAAACAATTCAAGTTTTTCCCAACCAGGCAACTTTTATAACTTTTTAATAAATGGAGTTTATCATCTGCTTTTATCTCACCTATCTTCTTGACAAACAAGACATAAACTGATTAAAAGGCAAACAAGAGGAAAAGCAAAAACACCTGACTAATGAAAGATAGAGCAACCAACCATCAAAGACTTTACAGAATTTTTTTGTTATTGTTTAAAGAGACTTATAACAAAACACAGAGTATTTAAATTTGATGTAAGACAAACATACAAATCCTCTTACAAAAATATGTTTCATGTCCTATTATTTAATTTTTTTCCTTGCATTTCACAACATTTTTACTGGATATGAAAATACATACTGAAAACAGAGTGCTAAAAAATATATGATGTGGGAAAAAACTGAAACCCAGAAAGATAATCTGACTTGCCTTGGTTTAAGTTGCTATGCACTTTATTATAGTACTGGGAATGATATCTCCTGATATCAGTGCTTTTTCCATTACACTGTACTGCTCTTAGCCTGGGGAAAAAAAACACTTCTCATAAATGATAGGAACCATTACTTATGGAGAAACTGGTCCAGAGAAATGTAAAAACATAATGTCAAAAGATTTTCAACTGAAAATTAAATTAAAATATACTACACCAGTATTTTTTGTTAGTATACAAAACCTCTTCTGCTCTGGGTTATACTCATGTGGAAGAGTATAAAACTTGACCGCTTACACACACACACACACACACACACACTCTCTCTCTCTCTCTCTCCATTCTGTCAGTCAGAGCCTTCCATGACACATAACTGGAAGCACGCTTAAATGTAATCCTCACCCATTTGTGTTAGAGCTTACCAGATTTGTGCTTCTTGTGTTTTGCTTTCTTTTTGATGATCAACAACTTATTCTGGATCTCAGGTTTGTAAGATTTGAATGCCAGAGAATGAAGACTTTCACGCTTTCTCTGTAAGTTTTCATTTAAAACATCTTTCAATTTCTTTTTTTTCTTTTTCTTCTTTTTTGCCCTCATTTTTGTTAGTTTGATTTTCTTGTGACTCTGCTCTAATAGAATGTCCTTTACAACTTTGTGGCAGTTAATTTCTGGATGATCACTGTGACTTCCATTTACATGTATTTGGCAGGATTTTAGAGCATTTTCTTTTAATGGACTGGGTTCAGGCTTTACTCTGGAAGCTTCACCGTATTTTTCTTGATTTTCTATAAACCTTATTTCGCCTGGACTAAGAGGCTCTCCAAAGCCAGTAACTTCCCCTGGACTCCCTGGTTCCTCTAAATTTTCTTTATAACAATCATTTTTTTTAATTTCACAGGGCCTGCGAATTCTAATTTCACAGCTGGATTTCACATCCATTTCAACAGAGATGTCATGATTATCCAAGTTCATTTTAGCAGAAACCCAAGTTGCATCAAAATTATGTTCCTGTTCTTTCTTGAAGCCAGAGGAGGGCAGGCCTCTATTACATCTATGTTCTCCATTACTTGTACTAACATAGTCACACTTCAGTTTCTCCAGTTTAATCCGAGGTACTCTTTGTATTTTAATGGGTGGAACTGGAAATTCTGGGGCCTGAAAAGGTCTCTGTTTATAAATCCGTACGTCTGCACCACAGAACTGTGGAAAATGCACATAAGCATTCTCTAAATAATCATAACCAAGGATAACTTCCCTGCATTCGTGAATAGGCTGTCCAAGTACAGCATCTTGAACTTCTTTCTGTGTTTCATATACAAAGTCACAGAGACCCTTAAGTAACCACACTTTCTGGTAAAAAGGCAGTTCATGAAAAGGTTTTTCTTCCAATGGGTTAACTTCTCCAAGAACTTTAAAAAACTGAGGACATAACCCAAGCTTTTCGGCACAGTTATCAGGATTTTCAGTCTGCCCTACAGCAGTATACCACTGCTGTACTTTCTGTCTCAGTGCTGCTTCCCAGGTCCTATAAGGCAAAGTAGGTCTTCGATGTAAGGTAGGTCTGCGATGAGGAGGACTTAACAGAGAAGTCATTATTTTAGAAAGGAAAGCATTACACTGAGGCATCAGAAGACAACGTTCCAATTCATAAAAGACTATTTCTGGCAAATTGAGAATTTGCTGGGCTAAACAAAGAAAATGCCCAATAGCTGGAATTTCCCACATGGTCTCCATACAAGTTGGAGCTGCTTGAGCTAATAGTTTTCTTTCCCATTCTTCTATTTCCTTTTGACTAGCTTCTTCTGCTTCTTTTCTTTCCTGCTCCCGAAGCCTAAAGAAAATTTAACAAATTATACTATTAGTAAAATAGAAAATACCATAAAATACTACATTTTTGGTGTCATATTAACCTTTAGATAACAAGGCAGCTGGCTGTTCCAGTTTTCAGCATCAGTACAAAGCGTCCCATTAGATGTACCATTATTTTTCTTCAGATGACAAAATACACATATAACTTGACCCTGGGTTTTATCACTGACGTTACTACCATCCAAAGTAAAATTCTTCAACTTATGATGTGTATCAACTTCTATGAAAAAAACACACACACACACACAAAACTTGAGCATATTTACTAAACAAAAGCAAAAGTTTACTTTCTAAAAGTAATGTGATGTCATATAAGAGATATAAAGATATTTACAACCTTTGACTCTGTAATTCCACTCTTAGAAAGTTATACTAAGATTGTGTCTGTCAATGCACCCCAATGTTCATAGCAGCATTGTCCACAATAGCTAAATCGTGGAAAGAACCGAGATACCCTTCAACAGATGACTGGATTAAGAAGGTCTGGTCCATATATACAATGGAATATTACTCAGCTATCAAAAAGAATGATTTCTCAACATTTGCTGCAACATGGATGGCACTGGAGGAAATAATGCTAAGTGAAATAAGTCAAGCAGAGAAAGACAATTATCATATGATTTCTCTCATCTATGGAACATAAGAACTAGGAAGATCGGTAGGGGAAGAAAGGGATAAAGAAAGGGGGGGTAGTCAGAAGGGGGAATGAAGCATGAGAGACTATGGACTCTGAGAAACAAACTGAGGGCTTCAGAGGGGTGGGGGTGGGGGAATGGGAGAGGCTGGTGATGGCACATATTGCATGGTGCACTGGGTGTTATACGCAACTAATGAATCATTGAACTTTACATCAAAAACCAGGGATGTACTGTATGGTGACTAACATAATAAAAAAACATTAAAAAAAAAAAAAAGACTGTGTCTGTCAGTGTTAACTGTTCAGTGTTAACTTTTAGCCATATAAGAAAAACAAAATTATAAATAAATTAGAAGTAGAACTACCCCTACAACCCAGCAATTGCACTACTAGGTATTTAACCAAAGGATACAAACATAGTGACTCAAAGGGGCACATGCACCCCAATGTCCATAATAACAATGTCCATAATAGCCAAACTATGGAAAGAGCCCAGATGTCCATCAACAGACGAATGGATAAAGAAGATGTGAGATAGATAGATAGATAGATAGATAGATAGATAGATAGATAATGAAATGTTACTCAGAAATCAAAGAGAATGAAATCTTGCCATTTGCTCCGACGTGGATGGAATTAGAAGGCATTATGCTAAGCGAATAAGTCAGAGAAAGAAAAATACCGTATGATTTCACTCGTGTGGAATTTAAGAAACAAAACAGATGAACATAGGGGAAGGGAAGGAAAAACAAAATAAGATAAAAACAGAGAGGGAGGCAAACCATAAGAGACTCTGGGATGGGAAAATTGGGTGATGGGCATTAAGGAGGGCACTTGAAGTAATGAGTACTGGGTATTATATGCAACTGATGAATCACTGAACTTTACCTCTGAAACTAATAATACAATATATGTTAGGTAAATTGAATTTAAATAAAAATTTAAAAAAATTATAATAAAAACAAAAATGCATAAAGGATCTGAACTGACATTTCTCCAAAGAAGATATACAAATGAACAGTAAGCACATGAAGAGATGTTCAACATTATTATCCATTAGAGCAATGTAAATCAAAGCCACTATAAGATTTATACCCACTAAGATGACTATAGTAAGAGAGATAACAAGTATTGGTAAAAAGGTGGAGAAACTGGAAATGTCTAGCAGTTCCTCAGAAGGTTAAACATAGAGTTATCACATGATCCACCAATTCTACTTCTAGGTACATACCCAAGAGAAATGAAAAGATATATCCCCACAAAAACCTGTACAAGAATGTTCAGAGCAGCATTACTCACAATAGCCTATAACAGAAACACCCCAAATTTCCATCAATTGTTCAATGAATAAATAAAATGTGGCATATCTGTACAACAAAATATTCTTTGGCAATTAAAAAAAAAACCCAGTGCTGATATATGTTACAACATAGATAAACCTTGATACTATGACACTAAGTAAAAGCAGCCGTCCAGAAAAGACTACATTTGTATAATTCAATTTATACAAAATGTCCAGAAATCTAGAGAAACAGAAAGTAGGTTCATCGTTTCTTAGGACTGGAGAGCTTGGTGGAAATGGAGAATGATTGGTTTTTTTGTTTTGTTTTGTTTTGTTTTGAGAATGACTCTTAATGGTCTTTCTTTTTCCAGTGATAAATGTTCTAACACTGACAGTGGTCATGGCTGAACAAGGCTGTGAATACACCAAAAGCAACTGAATTTTACACTTTAAATAGGTGACGTCTATGGTGTATCATTTAAATATCAATAAAGCTGCCAAAAAAAAAAACATATAAGGTTTGGGAAGGAGAAATAACAACAACAACAACAAAGGAAGGAAAATATAATAATTTATTTTACTCGTGATTTTTCGAGAGAACTGTTCCAAGATATGACTAATTCCTGGGCTCTAAAGGAAAACTGAGGCATGATGTCTGACACTGGCTATTTGTCTGTACTATCACACTGTAATCTGCAAAACAAATTTACAGTAAGAACACCACTTTGGCAATATCAGAACTTTCTCTTTTATGGAACAAGCCTACTTTTATATTTTTGGCTGAGGGATTACACTATAACTACCTTGATATCACAGATATAACAAATTATCCAATCAAGTAGTCCTGGTTCATTTTAAACAATTAAAAAAAACTTTCATCCGTGATTTGACATTTATGCGTATTGATTATATTTGAAAAACTGTTATGTATTCTTCATAAAATTCCAATTTTTTTCAAATGTGCTTATAGTTTTGAAGACTAAACCTTTTACTAAATGGAGGTACTGGTGGGCTGGTAGAATCTGGCTTCCTAAATACAAAGCTGGGACTCTGAAAGCCCACACAACCAGTAGAAGGGTATACCAGAAACAACAGTCCTTTCCCCTGTCTCCAACTGGGGGGCTGTAAGAAAAATTATCTTCACAAAAGAAGTGGCAGATGGAAAATAAAATAAAATTTCTCCTAAGAATTTGTACCTACAAGCTGACTCTCACTTGGATTTATTGCCTACATTCACATTTCTGGGTGCTTGGAAAAACATCACACTAAGAAACAAGTTTAATGTGGTCTCATGCCAAATTTGTTGTCTGGTACTCAAACAGAAAAAAAATCCAATCTCTAAGGAAATGTAACTTACACCTAGATCTTAAAAAATCCCCACTGATGGGGCGCCTGGGTGGCACAGCGGTTAAGCGTCTGCCTTCGGCTCAGGGCGTGATCCCGGCGTTATGGGATCAAGCCCCACATCGGGCTCCTCCGCTATGAGCCTGCTTCTTCCTCTCCCACTTCCCCTGCTTGTGTTCCCTCTCTCGCTGGCTGTCTCTATCTCTGTCAAATAAATAATAAATAAAAATCTTAAAAAAAGAAAAAATCCCCACTGATACAGTGACAAAAACTTAGTTCACAAAGATTAACAAAATATAAAGAGAAATAAGGTACTATGAGGGACAGGGGAAAAAAAATCTAGTCCCTCAAAACTTTAGAAACAGGAATTACAAAGCATACAAAACACAATGCTTAATAAAAAGAAACTGAAAACATGGGTTAAAAAAAAAAAGCTAGGGGTGCCTGAGTGGCTCAGTCGTTAAGCATCTGCCTTTGGCTCAGGGCATAATCCCAGGGTCCTGGGATCGAGCCCCGCATTGGGCTCCCTGCTCTGCTGGGAGCCTGCTTCTTCCTCTCCCACTCCTCCTGCTTGTGTTCCCTCTCTCTCTGTCAAATAAATAAATAAAATTGTAAAAAAAAAAAAAAGGCTATAAAAAAACAACAAAGCAGTTGTGAAAAGGAACTAAAGAGAACTTCTAGATACGAAAAATACAAAAATTAAAAGAAAAAAAATTTACAGCTAACTCCTCAACAGCAACAATTCAGGCCAATGGACAATGGAATATAGTTAACATACTTAAAAAATAACGATCAATGTAAATTTCCATTCAGAGCAGAAATACCTTTCAAAAATGAAGAGAAAAATAAAAATATTTCAGACAAAAACTCAATATTTGTGATGAACAGAACCCCACCTAAAGGACATTCTAAAGGATGTAAATCAGATGGAAGGATAGTCATCTTTGCCTGAAGATCAGAGAAAGGAAAAGAGTAAAAAAGTGGTGATATATAATCTATACAGTCATGGTATAAAATAATGATAAAAATGTTTTTGTGGACTTTATTTTTTTTTAAAGATTTCATTTATTTATTTGAGAGCGAGAGAGAGCACAAGCAGAGGGAGAGGCAGAAGGACAGGGAGCGGAAGAAGCAGACTTCTCATTAAGCAAGGGAGACTAATGTGGGGTTCAATCCCAGGACCCTGGGATCACGACATGAGCCAAAGGCACTTAACTATTTTGTGGACTTTAAAGATTTTTTTTTAAATTTATTTATTCGACAGAGATAGAGACAGCCAGCGAGAGAGGGAACACAAGCAAGAGGAGTGGGAGAGGAAGAAGCAGGCTCATAGCAGAGGAGCCTGACATGGGGCTCGATCCCATAACGCCGGGATCACGCCCTGAGCCGAAGGCAGACGCTTAACCGCTGTGCCACCCAGGCGCCCCTGTTTTGTGGACTTTAAAAGAAGACAAAATTAAAATACATTAAAATAATGTGAAATAAACTGGGCAAAAAACAATTAAAGTTAAAAGTATTCCAAGGTCTTTGCATTAATCAGGAAGAGGGTAAAATACTGATTGATTTTAGGCTTTGATAAGTAAACAATAAACGTGAACATTTCTAGAATAACTACTAAAATAATGGACTCTATAACATTCAGATTAGCAGAAATGGAAACATGGAAGAAAAAATAATACAATAATAAAAAATGGTGGGGTGCAACCAAAGCAGTATTTTGAGGGAAATTTACAGATGAAGAATGGATATTTAAGATGGTGGAGCAGGAGGATCCTGAGCTCACCTTGTCCCGTGGACACCAAGGCAAAAACTACAACTAACTAATCACACAACTAACTGAAAATGACAATGAAGACTGGCCGAACAGATCTTTTATAGATAGTCAGAGAGAGAAAAGGCCACCTGTTGAAAAGGGTAGGAGGGACAGACACGATCAGGAACCAAAGCCCTGGCAAAACTAACCACAAATGGGAGGGACATCACAAGCACAGAGGAGTGAGGGGAACAGTCACTACATCCTGGTCCTGGGGCCCGACATGGGGGAAGACAAATCTCCAGAATATCTGGCTTTGAAAATCAGTGGGGCTTAACTCCAGGAGCTTTAAAAATCAACAGGGTTTATAATTCCAGGAGAGCAAGAAGGTGATAGGAAACCATGTCCCTGCCCCTAAAGAGCCAGCATGCTAAATAGCTTGCCCCAAGACAACACAGAAGTAGCATTTTGAAAAGTGCCTGGAAAGATTTATTTACTCATCTTAGGACCTTTGCCAGAAGGGCAAGGATACACGGATTTCTCCAGGGATAAAAGTGCTAGCAAGCACCATTTTTCTTACCCTCTTCCAGATAAGAGGTCCTGAGGTGCCCTGTAACACAGGGATGTCCCCTGTGTGGGGTGCACGCACCCTCCAGTTGTGGCTGAGCCATGATTGCTGTGAGCACAGTGCAGACAGTCAGATGCAGTTAGAGAGGCAGTGCTATCACTTCATTAATCCTGCTAGCACCACAGGCCTTGCCCTGGATTTACCCTATAGACCCACCCCACCCATCCTGCCTACATGGGAAAGCAAACCTCCAAAACAGTCCCTGCCCTGCCATACCATCAGGCAGTCCCAGCTGGAACTGACAATACACCAAACTGACTCCCTGGATGGGGGTGAGGGATGTGTGGAAGAGAGATAACCCCACATGCCAGTGTGTCCATAGTTTCTGCAGCCAGGCCTCTTAGCTGGCTGTACAGTGAGCAAGCCCTGACCTTTAATATGCCTGTAGCTGAGCAGACAGCTAGGTTGTAACTGCAGCCAGCTAGGTTGAGGTCCCGTGCACCCACACAGCAATCATGGCTCAGCCAAAATCGGAGGGTGCATGCACCCCACACAGAGGATACCCCCGGAGTGCCTAGTTTTGGTAACTCGGGGGGATTGTGTTACAGGGGACCTGAGGACCTCTACAGGAGACCACTTCTTTTTAATTTTTTGTTTGTTTATTTATTTATTTAAGTAATCTCTACACCAAACATGGGGCTTAAACTCACAACCCCAAGATCAAAAGTTGCACACTCTTCTGACTAAGCCAGTCAGGCGCCACTACAGGAGGCTACTTCTTACAAGACCATGAAGTGCAGCTGACTTCTCAGTACACAGACACAAACGCAGAGAGTGAGACAAAATGAGGACAGAGTAATATGTCCCAAATGAAAGAACAAGACAAAAACCACAGACAGCTAAACAGAACAGATGTAAGCAAAATGCTAATAAAGTTCAAAGCAATAATCATAAAGATACTTATTAGACTTGAGAAAAAAATGGATGAACTCAATGAGAACTTCAACAACGAGACAGAAAATACAAAGAACCAGTCAGAGATGAACACTACAATAAGCGAAATGAAAAATACACTAGAAGGAATAAACAGCACGTCAGAGGATGCAGAACAGATCAGTAACCTGGAAGACAGAGTAATAGAATACAATCAAACTAAACAGAAAAATAAAAAACAAAATAAACAACCAACGAAAAAAAAAATGAGAGCAGGTTAAAGGGCTTCTCTGACATCATCAAATGTAGTAACATTCACATTACAGGGATCGTAGAAGGAAAGGAGAGAAGAAAGGGCGCAGAAAACTTACACGCAGGTCCAGGAATCAAAAGTCTAAAGAGGTCCACACCAAAACACATAATAATTAAAACGGCAAAAATTAATGATAAAGAGAGACTCTTAAAGCAGCAGAAGAAAAACGATTACATACAAGGGAAACCTCATAAGGCTATTTCAGCAGAAACTTTACAGGTCAGAAGAAAGTAGCATGATATATTCAAAGTGCTGAAGGGAAAAAACCTACAACCAAGAGAAACTATCCAACAAGGTTATCATTCAGAACAGAGAGATAAAGGAGTTTCCTAGACAAACAAAAGTTAAAGGAATTCATCACTACTAAACCAGTGTTATTCTTCAAGTGGAAAGAAAAGGCCATAACTGGAAGAAAGAAAATTATGAAAGGAAAACATTTCAATGGTTAAAGCAAACATATAGTAAAGGTAGTAGATTAATCACTTATAAAGCCAGTATGGAGGTTAAAATACAAAAGTAGAAAAATCAATTATACCTAGAAATTAGTCAAGGGATACACAAAATAAAAAGATGTAATATATGACATCGTATACATAAAACATGGACAGAGGAATAAACATTTAGTGCTTTTAGAATGTGCTTGAACTTGAATGACCATCAACTTTTAATACAGATTGCTATATATACAGGATGTTATATATGAACCCAATGGCAACAACAAAATGAAAACCTGTAATAGACATACAAAAAGATCAAGAGAAAGGAATTCAAGCACAACACTAAAGAAAGCCATTGAAATCATAAGAGAACAAGAGAATAAAAAAGCAACAGAGAAGAACTACAAAAACCAGAAAATAATCAACAAAATAGCAATAAGTAAATACACATCAATAATTACATTAAATGTAAACAGACTAAACGCTCTAATCAAAAAACACAGGATAACTAAATGGGTAAAAAAACCAAGACCTGTCTATATGACTGCCTACAAGAGACTTACTGCAGACCTAAGAGTACATGCAGACTGAAAGGATGGAAAAAGATATTCCATGTAAATGGACGAAAAAGTAGCAATACTTAGACAAATCACACTGTAAAACAAACACTGTAGCAAGAGACAGAAGGATATTACATAATATATGTTAATATCTACGCACTCAACACAGGAACACCTAAATACGTAAAAGGAATATTAACAGACGTAAAGAGAGAAATTAAGAGTAATACAGTAATAGGAGGGGGACTTTAACACTCCACTTACATCAATGGATAAATCATCCAGAAAGAAAATCAACAAAGAAACAATGACTTTGAATGACACATTAGATTAGATGAACCTAACAGATATATACAGAACACTCCATCACAAAATAGAATGAATTCTTTTCAAGTGCACATGGAACATTCTCCAGGACAGATCAAATGTTAGCCCACGAAACAAGTCTTAATAAATTTAAGAAGACTGAAATCATATCAGGCATCTTTTCCAACATAATGGTATGAAGCTAGAAATCAACTGTAAGAAAAAAAAATGGAAAAAACACAATCACATAGAAGCTAAATAATATGCTCCAAAACAACTAATGGGTCTGTGAAGAAATCAAAGAAGAAATTAAAAAAATACATGGAGACAAATGGAAATGGAAACACAATGGTCCCAAATCTTTGCGATACAGAAAAAAACCCCAAACTAAGGGGGAAGTTTAAAGCGATACAGACCTATCTTAAGAAACAAGAAAAATCTCAAATAAACAATCTAAGCTTATACCTAAAGGAATTAGAAAAAGAAGGACGGAAATAAAGATCAGAGTGGAAATAAATGAAATGGAGACTAAAGAAAAGAATAGAAAAGATCAATGAAACCAGGAACTAATTCTTTAAAAGATAAACAAAACTGATAAACCTTTAAGCAGATTTAACAAGAAAAAAAAAGTAGACTCAAATAAGTAAAATCAGAAATGAGAGAAAAAATAACTCACACAGTTATATGCTACTAAGGAATCACTGAATACTACATTGAAAACTAATGATGTACTGTATATTGGCTAACTGAACATAATAATTAGAAAAAATTTTTTAAAAGTGCCTCTTTCACTGCCTTCAAAAAAAAGATGTTTGGTAGAATTCATTTGTGAATCCGTCAGGTCTTGGACTTTTGTTTCTTGGGAGATTTTTGATTACTGATTCTGTTTCATTACCTGCAATCAGTCTGTGCAGATTTTCTATTTCTTCCTGATTGAGTTTGGAAGATTGTTTTTGGGAATTCGTCTATTTCTTTTAGGCTGTCCAATTTGTTGACATATAATTTTTCATAGTATTCAGAGCAAAGGAAACAGTCAACAAAACCAAGACAACAGACGGAATGGGAGAAGATCTTTGCAAATGTCTTATCAGATAAAGGGCTAGAATCCAAAAATTTATAAAGAACTTATCAAACTCAACCCCCAAAAAACAAATGATCCAGTCAAGAAATGGGCAGAAGACATGAACAGACATGATGTCCAAAGAAATCCAAATGGCCAACAGACATGAAAAAATACTCTACATCACCTAGCATCACGGAAATACAAATCACAACCTCACATCAGTCAGAATGGCTAAAATTAACAAGTCAGGAAACAACAAATGTTGACGAGAATGTGGAGAAAGGGGAACCCTCTTACAATGCTAGTGTGAATGCAAGCTGGTACAGGCACTCTGGAAAACAGTATGGAGTTTCCTCAAAAAGTTATAAATGGAGGTACCTTATGACGCAGCAATTGCACTAGTAGGTATTTACCCAAAGGATACAAACACAGTGATCTGAAGGGGCACCTGCACCCCAATGTTTATAGCAGCAATATCCATAACAGCCAAAGTATGGAAAAGATCCCAGATGTTCATCGAGGGATGAATGGACAATGGAATATTACTCAGCCTTCAAAAAAATGGAATCTTACCATTTGCAATGATATGAATGGAACTAGAGGGTATTATGCTAAGCAACAAAAGTCAATCAGTGAAAGGCAATTATATGATTTCACCGCTATGTGGAATTTAAGAATCAAAACAGGATCACAGCGGAAGGGAGGGAAAAATAAAATAGGACATAATTAAAGAGGGAGACAAGCCATAAGAGACTCTTAACCATAGGAAACAAACTGAGGGTTGCTGGAGGGGAGGTGGATTGTGGGATGGGGTAACTGGGTGATGAGCCTAAGGAGGGCATGGGTGTTACATGCAACTGATGAATGACTGAACTCTACCTCTAAATTTGATAGTACACTATATGCTAAATAACTGAATTGAAATAAAAAATTGAAAAAAAAAGAAACGATCAAAGAGAAGGCAGATAAGGCAAAGCAGCAGGGGATGAGTGTGGGAGTTGATTTCTTTCATCACCAAAAAATTTCCACTGGGAGTCCCAATGGCATAATACAAAAGCTGCTTCTAAAGGGACTAGCTCTCACAACTAGAAACTAGTGTCTGAAGCATTTGCCTGTTTAGGAGCATGGTAGTGTCAAACCAGCCACTCATCCTGGATGGGAAGGCTGGCTAAGCTGTGGATTTGTATGGACTTCTATGGGTTTGTAGATAAAAGGTACTCATTCGATTGTAAGTGAGGTATTGTATTTTTAGTGATGATGTGAATGTGCAAACACCCATGGATGAACTAGTAGAACGATTTGAGGATTTCTGCATCTTTTTTAACTTGAAAAACTGAAATAAAATATTAATTTTATTGGTTCTCAAAAAAAAAAAAGGCATAGAGCCTATTTTTAAAAAAATGTAAAAATTTCAGTGAAGGAGGGATGCCTGCGTGGCTTAGTCAATTAAGTGCCTGCCTTCAGCTCAGGTCACAATCCCAGGGTCCTGGGATCGAGTCCCGCATCAGGCTCCTTGCTCAGCAGGGAGCCTGTTTCTCCCTCTGCCTGCCGCTCCCCCTGCTTGTGCTCTCTCTCTCTCACAAATAAATAAAATTTTAAAAAAAGCTTCAGTGAATGAAATATTAGAAACAAAATATCAAAGAGACATGTTAAAGAAATAAAAGTGGGAATAATCAGGTACAAGAAATTATCAGAGAATTTCAAAGAACCATCTTTTAGATTCAGATTTTGTCTAGGCAAATTTGAAAATGAAACAAAAGGAACTTCTAGAAATAAAAAAGTATAAACACAAAAATAAAATAAGGAATAGCTTAAATAGTTGACTGTACATAGGAAAAGGCAGAGCTTAGGAAATTTCAAAGAATTCAGTTCAAAAAGACCAAAGTATAAAATGTATGGAAGAGACTTATAAAGACCAATGGGAAGACAGATTATAATCTAACAACCAATTGGAGCTTTAGGAAAATAAGAATACAGAAGAGGGGTAGGAGAATCGTGTTGATGGCAATATTTGAAGACAGAATGGCTGTATATTTCCCAGAATTAATGAAGGACACAAATCCTCAATGCAGGAAGCCCCCAAAAATAAATTAAGAAAGCCACACTTGGGCACATCATAATAAAACAATAAAATATCAAAGACATAAAAGAAAATCCTACAAGCAGAGAAGAAAAAAAGATTACATATACAGAAGTGACAAAAGGGTTGAAAGATTTCTGAACAGCAACAATGTAAACCAGAAGCAGTATCGTTCATGAATGGGGATAAATTAATGTCCTTTTCAATTGGATGAAAAAAGCAAAACTGATTCTAACTAAGGTAAAAACTTCTAAAGTGTCTTCTGCTTTCATTCAATATGAAGTAATAAGGAATCAGATTTACTCTCGCACTTGAACAAACCCAAAAAATCCTGATAAAATAGATAAAAGAACAGATTTCAAGTACCTAAGCATCAAGCAAAGGACAGTGATCTCTGAGATATGGGAAACAGACAAGGTGAGCCCAACAACTCTGGCAGTTTATTGTCTATAGAGTTTCAAAGCCATGATGCAGGGAGGGAAAACCCAGGCAAAGCCCAGCAAACTCCAGGATTGAGAAGGAGCCAGGAGTTCAGAGATATCAAGGCAGCTAGAGTCTGCAGGGCATAATACCAAAGAGGAAAGAGAGCTGAATAAAGTGAGAACACCAAAGATGTACACAGGGTCCCCCTTGAATATTCAGAGTACTAATTAGTTCACGCATGTAAGAAAACAAGCCAAGGCTGGGTAGGGGGAAAACATCCAAAAGATTAGAAAACAGTAGCTATTTCCACCAGCCATACTCAAAGAACTCACAATTCATGGAACATCTAAAGAATGCTTGGTAGTAGAGAATAATTAGCCCTAAACTGGGCATTCCTCTGGACCCAGATAACAAATCCTAAAAGATCCAAAGTCTGTTTCCGAGTAACTTAACTGCGTTTCAGAAAAAAGCCGAAGAAGATTTATAGGAATAAAAATATCTAGCACCCTCCATTATAAAACAATGCTTGGCATCTAAATCAAAACTAGCAGGCATACAATGAAGCAGAAACATATGATCCATATGAGGATAAAAACTGATCCATCAAAACTGGCCCAGAGATGAAACAAATGTTAGAATTAACAAAGAACATTAGAGTAGTTATTGAAACCAACACCCATATAGTCAACAAATTAAGTAGAGACATAGAAGATATAAAACACACACCAATCAAACTTTGAGAGACGAAAACGACTATGTCTGAGATAAAAATATACTCAATGGGATTAATGGCAAATTAGGCACAGCAGAAGAAAAGATCAGTGAACTTGGAAGACAATAATAGAAACTATCTCAATTTAAAGATAAAGTGTTGAAAAAAAAAGATGGCAGAGGAGTGGGGGACCCTATTTCTACCAGTCCCCTGAATTGAGCTGGATATCTACCACACCATTCTGAACACCCATGAAATCAGTCTGAGGTGTAAGAAGATGTATCTCAATCTCTACAAACAGAATATCTTTGGCAGATGGTCTTGAGGTATGAAGTGGGGAGCCGAGACTCTGTGGGCCGATATCAGAATAAAATGGAAGGTGGAGGGAGCCTCCGTGTCCTCGCGCCAGGAAGGCAAAAGCCTCCCACACTGGGGACCGGGCACAGACTTGTAGACCAGTAGCGGTGAGGAAAGGACTTTAGGGCAGCCCCCTAGACTGAAATCTAGAGCTACAGGGGTGCGCATGCAAACCAGGAGCGGCTTGTGGTTTTAGTAGCACAAAGGACAGAGATGTGCCCGGCCCTGGGTGTGAGGGTTGAGAGACCCCTGTGGGGCGCACAACCCAGGATGCTGCAGGTTTTTAGCAGCACAGACAGAAACAGAGACAGTATGGCCTGGAGGCCTAAGTGAAGAGCACACTGCGATATCTTTGTTCTGAGACAGAGGTTTGGATACAGTCATTTCTGCTCTCTCAGAAGAGACAAGGAAAGCCACCAGAGAACAAAAGCCCCCCGAAAGCGGTTTTCACTGAGCTCATTCCTTCCCCTCCATAGGGGGCAGGGCAACTCTGTCCAAACAGGGTTACCTGAGTAACAGCGTGACAGGCCCCGCCCCCAGAAGACAGGCTGGAAGAACAAGAGGCCCACAACCCTAAGGTCCCTATAAATCAGGTGCATCTTGCTTGGGTTGTGGTCAATAATTGGACTCTGTACATTCCCTCAACCACCCCTCAACAGAATGACTCAGAGGAGAAACCCCCAACAAAGGAAAGAATCAGAGACTGTGGCCTCTGCCACAGGATATGGATATAACCAAGATGTCAGAAATAGACTTCAGTAAACAATTATCAAAGCGATATCTAGGCCTGAGAAAAATATTAACGACAATAATAGAATCGCTAAGGGCAGAAATGAGATCAGGCCGAACTTAAGAATGCAATAAATGAAATGCAGTCTGAACTGGATACTCGGACTACAAGGGTAAACGAGGCAGAAGAACGAATTAGTGAGTTAAGGATAAGATGCAAGAAAAGCAGGAAACCGAGGAAGCATGGGATAACAAACTAAGAGCCAAGGAATCAAACTGAGAGACATTAGTGACTCAATTAAACGTTCCACTACCAGAATTATTGGGATCACCAAGGAGGTGGAGAAAGAGGTCTAGAAGATATATTTGACCAAATCGTGGCTGAGAACGTCCCCAGTCTGGAAAAGGAAACAAGCATTCATGTCCAAGAGGCAGAGAGGACTCCTCCCAAGATCAATGAGAACAGGAAAACACCCTGACATATAATAGTACAATTCCAAAATCTTAGATCTGGAAAACAATCCTGAAAGTGGCGAAAGGGAAGAGATTTTTTGTACAGACGGGGGAGTATCAGAAAAATGTCAGACCTGTCCACAGAAACCTGGCAAGCAGGAAAGAGATGGCAAGACATGTTCAGAGTACTAAGGGAAAGGAACATGCAGCCAAAGATACTTTATCCAGCAAGGCTGTCATTCAGAATGGATGGAGAGACAAGGAGCTTCCAAGACTGGCAGAAACAACGAATTTGTGACCAACAAGACAGCCCAGCAAAAAATATTAAGGGAGGGGGGTCTACAAAAGGAGAAAGATGCCAAGAGGGATAAAGAAGAGAAATTTACAGAGACAATCTATAGAAACAAGGACTTCACAGGCAACATGATGATATAAAAAACATATCTTTCAATAAACACTCTCAACGTGAATGGCCTAAATACTCCCATAAAAGGGCTGCAGATTGGAAAAGAAGTCATGACCCATCCATATGCTGTCTATAAGAGACTTATCTTGAACCTAAAGATACATCCAGACTGAAAGTGAAGGGATGGAGAACAATTTACCATGCCAACGGATCTCAAAAGAAAGATGGGGTAGCAATTTTCTTATGAAGACAAATTACATTTTAAGCTAAAGATGGTAGTTAGAGATACAGAAGGACACTATATCACTCTTTTTTTTTTTTAAAAGATTTTATTTATTTATTTGACAGAGATAGAGACAGCCAGTGAGAGAGGGAACACAAGCAGGGGGAGTGGGAGAGGAAGAAGCAGGCTCACAGCAGAGGAGCTCGATGTGGGGCTCGATCCCATAACGCCAGGATCACGCCCTGAGCCGAAGGCAGACCCTTAACCGCTGTGCCACCCAGGCACCCAGACACTATATCATTCTTAAAGGGTCTGCCCAACAAGAAAATCTAGCAATTATAATTATCTATGCCCCCAACATGGGAGCAGCAAACTACAGAAGCCAACTGTTAACCAAAATAAAGAGACATATAGATAATAATACGTAAATAGTAGGGGACCTCAACACTCCACCTCTCAGCAACAGACAGATCATCTAAGCAGAAAATCAACAAAGAAACAAGAGCTTTGAATGACACACTGGACCAGATGGACCTCATAGATGTATAACAGAACATTCCACCCTAAAACAACAGAATACTCATTCTTCTCGAACGCATATGGAACTTTCTCCAGAATAGACCACGTACTGGGTCACAAATCAGGTCTCAACCGATACCAAAAGACTGAGATTATTCCCTGCATATTCTCAGACCCCAGTGCTTTGAAAATGGAACTCAATCACAAGAAAAACTTGGGAAGGAATTCAAACACTTTAGCTAAAGACCATCCTGCTTAGGAATGTTTGGGTCAACCAGGAAATCAAAGAAGAACTTAAAGTATGGAAACCAATGAGACAGAAACACATAGGTCCAAAACCTATGGGGTGCTGCAAAGGCGGTCCTAAGGGGGAAATACATAGCCATCCAACAGTCACTCAAAAGAACAGAAAAATCCAGAATACACAATCTATTTTTATACCTTGAAGAACTGGATAAGGAACAACAAAGAAGGCCTAAGTCTTGCACTTGAAAAGAAATAATTAAGATTAGAGCAGAGATCAATGAATTAGAAACCAGAAGTACAGTAGAGCAGATCAACGAAACTAGAAGCTGGTTCTCTGGAAGAATTAATAAGACCGATAAACCACTGGCCAGACTTATCCAAAAGAAAAGAGAAAGGACCCAAATTAATGAAATTATGAATGAAAGGGGAGAGATCACAACTAACATCAAGGAAATAGAAAAAATTACTAGAAATTATTATCGACAACTACATGCCAATAAATTAAGCAACCTGGAAGAAATGGATGCCTTCCTGGTAACCTATAAACTACCAAGACTGAAACAGGAAGGAACTGACCACCTCAGTAGACCAACAAACAGTAATGAGATTGGAGCAGTGATCAAAGACTTCCCAAAAAACAAGAGTCCAGGGCCTGATGGATTCCCAGGGGAATTCTACCAAACATTCAAAGAAGAAATAGTACCTATTCTCCTGAAGCTGTTTCAAAAAATAGAAACAGAAGGAAAACTTCCAAACTCATTCTACAAGGCCAGCATTACCTTGATCCCAAAACCAGGCAAAGACCCCATCAAAACGGAGAATTACAGACCGATATCCCTGATGAATATGGACGCCAAAATTCACAACACAATCGTAGTTAATAGGATCCAACAGTACATTAAAAGGATTATCCATCACGACCAGGTGGGATTCATCCCTGGGATGCATGGGTGGTTCAACATTCGCAATTCAATCAGTGTGACAGAACACATTAATAAGAGGAGAGAACAATGTGGTCCTGTCAATTGACGCAGAAAAAGCATTTGACAAAATACAGCATCCATTCCTGACTAAAACTCTTCAGAGTGTAGGGATAGAGGGTACATTCCTCAGTTTCATAAAAACCATCTATGAAAAGCCTACAGCAAATATCATTCTCAACGGGGAAAAGCTGAGAGCCTTTCCCTTCACATCAGGAACATGACAACGAAGCCCACGCTTGCCACTGTGGTTCAACGTAATACTAGAAGTCCCAGCAACAGCAATCAGACAGCAAAAAAGAATAAAAGGCATTCAAATTGGCAGAGAAGAAGTCAAACTCTCTCACTTCACAGATGACATGATGCTTTACGTGGAAAACCCAAAAGACTCCACCCCCAAAATACTAGAACTCATGCAGCAATTCAGCAGTGTGGCAGGATACAAAATCAATGCACAGAAATCAGCTGCTTTCCTATACACTAACAATGCAACTGTAGAAAGAGAAATTAGGGAATCGATTCCACTTACAATAGCACCAAAAAGGTGTCTTATGATACCTTGGAATAAATCTAACCAAAGAGGTAAATGATCTATACTCTAGAAACTACAGAACACTGATGAAAGACATTGAAGAAGACACAAAAAGATGGAAAAACATTCCATGCCCATGGATCAGAAGAATAAACATTGTTAAAATGTCTATGCTGCTCAGAGCAATCTATAATTTCAACGTCATCCCCATCAAAATACCAATGGCATTTTTCAAAGTGCTGGAACAAACAATCCTAAAATTGGTACGGAAACAGAAAAGACCCAGAATCACCAAGGACATGATGAAAAAGAAAAACAAAGGTGGGGGCGTCACGTTGCCTGATTTCAAGCTATGTTACAAAGCTGTGATCACCAGTGCAGCATGGTACTGGCACAAAAACAGACACATAGATCAGTGGAACAGAAGAGAGAGCCCAGATATGGACCCTCAACTCTATGGTCAACTAATCTTCAACAAAGCAGGAAAAAATATCTGGTGGAAAAAAGACAGTCTCTTCAATAAATGGTGCTGGGAAAATTGGACAGCTAGATACAGAAGAATGAAACTCGACCATTCTTTTACACCATACACAAAGGCAAGCTCTAAATGGATGAAAGACCTTAATGTGAGACAGGAATCCATCAGAATCCTAGAGGAGAACATAGGCAGTAACCTCTTCAACATCAGCCACAGCAACTTCTTCCAAGACACGTCTCCCAAAGACAAGGGAAACAAAAGCAAAAATGAACTATTGGGACTTCATCAAGATAAAAAGCTTCTGCACAGCAAAGGAACAGTCGACAAAACAAAGAGGCAGCCCACAGAATGGGAGAAGATATTTGTAAATGACACTACAGATGAAGGACAGGTATCCAAGATCTATAAAGAACTTCTCAAACTCAACACCCAGAAAACAAATAATCCAGTCACAAAAGGAGCAGAAGACACGAACAGACACTTCTCCAAAGAAGACATACAAATAGCTAACAGACACGTGAAAAAATGTTCGACATCATTAGCCATCAGGGAAATTCAAATCAAAACCATATTGAGATACCACTTTACGCCAGTTAGAATGGCAAAAATTAACAAGGCAGGAAACAACAAATGTTGGAGGGGATGTGGAGAAAGGGGAACTTTCTTACACTGTTGGTGGGAACGTAAGGTAGTACAGCCACTCTGGAAAACAGTGCGGAGGTCCCTCAAAAAGTTAAAAATAGAGCTACCCTATGACCCAGGAATTACACTACTGGGTATTTACCCCAAAGACACAGAAGTAGTGAAAAGAAGGGACACATGCACCCCAACGTCCGCAGCAGCAATGTCCACAATGGCCAAACTGGAAGGAGCCCAGATGCCCTTCAACAGACAAATGGATAAAGAAGATGTGGTCCATATATACAACAGAATATTACTCAGCCATCAGAAAGGATGAATACCCACCATTTGCATCAACATGGACAGAACTGGAGGGGATTATGCTAAGTGAAATAAGCCAAGCAGAGAAAGACAATTATCATATGGTTTCACTTCTTTGTGGAATATAAGGTATAGCATGGAGGACGTTAGGAGAAGGAAGGGAAAAATGAAGGGGCGGAAATCAGAGGGGGAGACGAACCATGAGAGAATACAGACTCTGGGAGACAAACTGAGGGACTTGGAGGGGAGGAGGGTGGGGCATGGGTTAGCCCAATAATGGATTTTAAGTGGGCTATGGGTTAGCCCGATGATGGGTATTAAGGAGGGCATGTATTGCATGGAGCACTGGGTGTTATATGGAAACAATGAATCATGGAACACTACACCAAAACTAATGATGTACTGTATGGTGACTAAGATCACATAATAAAAAAAAAAAAATTACAAAAAATAGAGATATAGAGAAAACAATTCTAGAGTATATATTTCAGGAAGAGAAAAATCACAAAAAAATCTAAGATGTAAGGATTAGAGAAGAAATCAACTGTTAATCATTGGGTAAATAAACATTATATTATAAAAAACAGTAATAATAATGTCTAGTTTGGGGGTAAAAATTGATACAGAGCTAAATTATTATTCAACAGTAATATTTAAGACTGATGAGGCAGAAGAGATGAAAATTAAGAACAGAGGTAGAACATGTGACTTCCAAATCACTAGAAATGATTGTAAGAGAACTAAAGTTTCATCTTCCACATGGATGTCAACAGATAATGCCAAACTGAAATATCAAGAAATATCAATATAAGCATGTAGTTAGAAATGTGGAAGTAATTACTAGAAGAAATACCTAAAAGGAGCATGTTTCTGACTCATGGCCTTGAAATTGAGCTGAAGTAAGGCTGCTTTCTTTCACAGAAGCCTTAAGGGTACTACCTCACTTTTAAACTAAAAAGCCTATAAAATGAAAAAATTCTTAAATCAACTTTTCAAAAACTAAAGAATATAAACCAAGTATTATTACAGAGCCTATTTATGTTAAATTTATAAATAATGTGTTTCTTACCAGGAAAACGAGTTTCTCTACACTCTAGATGCTGAGAAGAGTGTCATTTCTTCTTTAATATTCTGCTGTTAACTACCGAAAAGGTTTTTGAATTATTTCTCATGGACTATAACTCAGAGTTTGTTTAAAAGTTTGGCATGGAGGGGCGCCTGGGTGGCACAGTCGTTAAGCGTCTGCCTTCGGCTCAGGGCGTGATCCTGGTGTTACAGGATCGAGCCCCACATCAGGCTCCTCTGCTGGGAGCCTGCTTCTTCCTCTCCCACTCCCCCTGCTTGTGTTCCCTCTCTCGCTGGCTGTCTCTTTGTCGAATAAATAAATAAAATCTTTAAAAAAAAAAAAAGTTTGGCATGGAAAACTATATCTGTTGGAATATCAACCATCAAAATGAAGGTTCACTTAATACTCTTAGCAATTCCATCAAAATGAAGGTTCACTTAATACTCTTAGCATTAAAATAGATTTTGCTCCACCTTGTCACAATCAATTGTTTCTACAGAAGTGAAAGAGTAACAACTTAGTGCTTGAGAAAGAAAATCAAAGGGGAATTGAAAGAGATCAAAACACTTTTATGATCTTATTTTCACCTAAAATAGAGATAGGCAACCTCTGGCCAATACAGGTTAGTGATACCATAATTTCTGAAATTACTTATTCAACTTATCGATAGGGACACTAAGGACACAGAAGTGTAGGAAAACTTCCTCAGACATATATTGGGCTCGTGTAAGCTCCAGAAATACATAGTTTGCCACTGGTAGCACCAAATGAAGCATCAACTGGCTTACTCTGAGAAGAAGAAGAAAATTAGGCAATAGTGTAATACACACGTTCTGTTGGCTCAAGTGCCTGCAAAGGTTATGACATAGTTGGGGTATGATACTGCCAATTGTAGGGATTGCCTGAAGTTACTCAAGGGCTGCTACTCACACCTCTGTTCCCTATACATTGTGTCTTTCAGAGCAAAATGATGGAATGAGTATTGAGAAGGCATGAGATAGAGAAACGAAGTCCAGTTTGGTATATACCAGTATACTACAGGATAGTTTCCTAAAACTAGAACTATGAGTCTCTCTCCCAATCTTTAACAGTGCAGTATACAGGAAATGGGAGCTTGCTGAAGAGCTTTAGAGATAATGTCTTTGAACTACTAATTTTTAAAACCTTTGTCAAACATTTAAAATATAATTAAAAATTTATTTTAATACTATATTATGAAATGCTGAAGCAAACCATTTTGCTGACAAGGACAGATAAAATTTACTAGCTTTCAAAGTTATTTTCAATTTAAAAATGTGTTCAAAAGTACAAAACTAAAGTCAGATCCTGTAGTGCATACTTCTAAAATGTTAGTCAAAAAAATTATCCCTTCACTCCAAGACAGCTGCTATTAAATGTTTGTGCTCTTTTCACAATGTTTACATATATCAAATCAGCACATTGTATATTTTAAATATCTTACAGTTTGGTCAATTATACTTCAGCAAAGCTGAAAAAAATGTTAAAAAGAAAAGTAAGCCTTCAGTGTTGGGGAGATGCTAAAAGATTGTCTGAGGATAGTTACAGAAACCACATTGGCTAATTAAAATGAAAATAAAAGGTAAACACCACCAAATAAACAAAAGAAGTGGTCCCAAAATTTTTTTTGCCTGGACAAGCTCTCATTTTTTATGTTCTTCTTTGCTGGCTTAGAGAGCATTTACCTGTGTGAAATAGTAACAGAAGCTATGCCTAAGTTATTTTGGTCATGTATAATTTAGCAGGAACACTGCTAATGAGTGAAGAGCTTTACAAAAAAAAAAAAATGTTTTAAAGTATCCTAACTTTATTAAAAAATAAATTAAGTATCTTAAATTTACTAGTTTTATAAATAGTTATTGAATGCTTACCATGTGTGAGGACACAAAAAGATGAAAGCATGGACACATTCTTTAAGAAGTTATAATCTAGTAAAAAAATATATAGGTGCTTTAATCCAAAATAATCCATCAATTAAGAAAGCAATACAATGTATGCAAATTGATGGCATGAAAAAGGAAAGTAAGGCACTTATTTATACTTTCTTTTCCTTTTTTTTTTTTTAAAGATTTTATTTATTTATTTGAGAGAGACAGCCAGCGAGAGAGGGAACACAAGCAGGGCGAGTGGGAGAGGAAGAAGCAGGCTCCTAGAGGAGGAGCCTGATGTGGGGCTCGATCCCAGAACGCCAGGATCATGCCCTGAGCCGAAGGCAGACACTTAACGACTGTGCCACCCAGGCACCCCTACACTTTCTAAAATAAATAATATATAATATTATGTTCAGAAAACCAACCATTCATATTAGGTGTTCAGTCAAGCTTCCTACTTAGCTGCCAACAAAAGAATCACTTCTGGCTAGTTAAAGCAGGAAAGGAATCTACTTAAAGATGAGCAGAAAGTTTACAAAAGCTCTATTAAGGGCCAAGGAGCCAAACTTAGAGAAGATATGAAAATACGAATCCCAACCACACTTTGAGAGAGCTTCTCCAGGAAAAACTAGACTGCCACCATTTGACACCTCTAATACTAAGAACCAGAAGCTCCTACCACCATCTTTGCCAATGATAAATTCCCCTACCCAACATTGCCACCTCATGTTGTTTCCACACAATTTCAAGCATGAAAAGGTATGACTGCTCATATGCCTCTCTCTTACCTGTGAGTGGGAATGAGAACATAAATTTTCTAGCATCCATTTTGGGAAGTCAGGACTTATAATATAGGAAATTGCCAAAATGGAGGGAAGCTATCCAAAATGTTGGGTGGTCACAAATAATGAATGTCTACTGCATTAAGTCATTGTTATTTTATGATGCAAAGAATTTGAAAATAAGTCAGTTAATCGTAAGTCATAATTTTTATTTCACAAAAAAATGTAGAGAATATTTTTAACTCCTGTGATTTCCAAGTCAATAAAATACCACCAAGCTCATAAAAATATATGAAACAAGAGTATAAAAAACATACACGCTATTTCTGGAATCCAAACGGTTTTGCGAAAAAGAATGGTGAATGTGTCCAATATTTTTAATACAGCTAAAGTAGACTTTATTAATCCAAACTGCCACCTAATTATATGATTAACATGTTATAACAAATTAACAGAAATTTCCTTGAGGAGAGCTAATTTCTAATTTTAACCAATTTCATTTTTTTAAAAAAACTATCTAAAATGTATCACATACTTTCCTGCTTAATAAATAAGGTATATGAAATGTACTTTAAAAGGTAATTTAATCTTCCCCTAATGGTTCAGGTCCCCATTATAACCAGAATACAATGATCTTGAGTGGCTAAAGGATTATTAATACAACTATATAATAACCAGCCCTTTCACTCAATCTTCCCAAAATTTTGGGCTGTAGGTTGCTGTCTCTTAAATTAACAGTGCCCCCATGCACTGATCAGCCCCAGGATTGCCCATCGTCCAATCAACATTCACCTGAAGATGGCCAGACTACTAAGCTTTGCTCAATCGTTATTCCTTTCTGTTCAACACACATAATCTGTCATCTCCTTTGCACTGGCTTCCAATGCTATCCAAATAAATAAAGACAGTAATAGAGAAATGCCAGGAATTTGGATTTTTGCAATGTGACTTGAGAGACCATAATTTTTATGGCATATACTATTCAAGAAAGAGAAACCACCCACTGTATAAAAATTAAAATACAGAATGGAGACTCCCTTCCCTCCTTTAACTGGAATAGATCACAAAACAGAGACCTAACTGTGAAACTTACAAAAGTTTTAAAAATAATTTACTTTTATGTTTATATCTTCCCAAGTGATCAGCTAAAAATTATCAAATGCCCATCATACAACTGAAGTATTACCATATGAAAATATGCACTAAATTGTTCACGTTGCTGCCAACTTGAATTTCCAATATAAAATGTGTTTTAACTTACTTAACAGTATGTAAAATTTATCTTCTCACTTTTTACGCCATAAGTTTCAATTAAAAAAAAAAAAAGAGGAGGAGGAGGAAGATGGCGGAGTAGGGGACCCCAGTTTTGTCTGGTCCCTGGAATTCAGCTAGGTAGCTATCAAACCATTCTGAACACTAGCACCTCAACTGCAGATCTAAGAAAAAAAACTGCTGCAATTCTACAAATAGAAAAGCAACCATTTTTTGCAAGGTAGGAGGTGAGAAGAAATGAATCGGAGGTGATATATCAGTAGATAAATGCACAGCGAGGGAGCCTCCCTAAGCAGAAATCTGCCCCAGTGAGGGATGTCCCTGCTTGAAAGGTGCTCCAGTGGCAAAGCATGGCAGAATCCTAGGTGGGAGAGTGTGGTCTCAAGATCCCCTGGGTCACACAAAGAACAGGAGTACCTGAGTGCATCAGAGCTTCCAAGCACCGGAGCAAGGAAGCCGGCAGCAAACAGTGAGCTCCGGAGCCAGCACTCAGCATGGTGCTGCAATAAACTGCAAACCATGTCAGGATTGGGCTACCACTCTCCAAGTAGAGGTCCAGCAAGAGGCAGAACCAAAGCAACACCCTGATCCCTGCCCTGGGAGGAGCAGCATGGGTGCCTGCCACGGGAGTCTGTAAAGTTTAGAGACTCAAATCGGGGTCATGTGCCTGAGATAAAAATGCTTGGTCATGGCTGGGTGAACAGAGAGTGCAGACAGAAGCCAGAGAAACAAGAGTAATTGACTGCTTTTCTGTAAGGGCTCACTGAAGAGTTGCGGATGCAAATTTTTGGCTCCACAGTTGGAGAACATATACAGCCATTTTCATTTCATCGTTTAAAGTGGTACAGAATGCCTTCAGGGAACAAAAGCCACATAGAGCAATTCAAACCCGCTTACACAAAACCTAGCTTCCTGGCAAGGGGGAAGCAATTCCACCTGGGCAAAGACACCTGAGAATCAACGCAACAGACCACTCCCCCACAAGATCAGCAGGAACATCTGGCTAATACCAAGTTTACCAATCACATAGAACTGCAAAACTCCAGCACTAGGGGAAAATAGTACAAAGAATTTGGGGTTTTTTCTCATGATTCCTTAGTCTTTCAGTTTAAATTTTTTTTCTTTTTCAACTACTTTCTTATTTTATCAACTCTTTTAAAAAGTCTTATACTTTTCATTTTTACGTTTACATTTTTATATATATTGTTTTCATTTCTGGATTCCATTCATTGTATTTAATTTCATACACACACACACACACACACACATATATGTCTTTCTTTACCTTTGGGATCTAGTTTCTCCTAACAAACAGACCAAAATACACCCAGAACCTAGTGTATTGCTCTGTTCTGTCCACCTGTTTGATTATATTCTTTTACTCCCTTTTTTTTTTCCTTTTTTGCATTCTGACCTCTTCTGATTTGCTTAGTTTATATTTTGCTGGTATGTTGCTATTTTTGTATTTTGTTCTCTCATTCATCTCTTCTTCTCTGGACAGAATGACAAGACAGAAACTCACTCCAGAAAAAAGAACAAGAGGCAGTACTAGCCGCCAAGGACTTAATCAATATGAATATAAGTAAGATGTCGAAGCAAGAATTCAGAATAATGATTATAAAAGTGCTACCTGGGGTGCCTGGGTGGCTCAGTCGTTAAGCGTCTGCCTTCGGCTCAGGGCGTGATCCTGGCGTTCTGGGATCGAGCCCCACATCAGGCTCCTCCGCTGGGAGCCTGCTTCTTCCTCTCCCACTCCCCCTGCTTGTGTTCCCTCTCTCACAGGCTATCTCTCTCTCTGTCGAATAAATAAATAAAATCTTAAAAAAAAAAAAAAAAGTACTACCTAGGCTTAAAAAAAAATCCTGAAAACCGGAGCTCCACAGCGCACACTTGAACTAGACTGAAACCGAAAGCTCGGGAGCATGAGTGCAACTAGAATGAAAACCAGAGCTCTGGAGTGCTCACTGCATAACTGATACCCAGAGCTCAGGAGCGTGTGTGCGACCAGACTCAAAACTGGCACTCCAGAGCGTGCGCGAACCACACTGAAACAGAAAGCTTGGGAGCAAGCACGGGAACGGGGTGGCTGGCTGTGTTAGAAGCACAAAGGACAGAGATGTGCTGGCCCTGGAAGTGAAGGCTGGGAGAGCGGGTGTGGGGCGCACAACCCGGGACGCTGCAGGGTTTTTAGCAGCACCGATAGAAAAAGAGTTAAAGTGGCCAGGAGAGCTCAAGGGAGAGCGGACTGCGATCTCTCTGTTCTGAGACAGAGGCGAGGAACGGCCACTGCTGCTCTGACTCTCAGAAGAGCCACAGAAAACCGCCAGGGAAACCCGCCAGAGAACAAAAGCCCAGAAATACCAGCTCACATTGTGCCCATCTCCATCCCCCCTAGCAGGGGACAGGGAGAATCTACCCAAACAGGGTGGCCTGAGTATCAACATGGCAGGCCCCTCCCCCAAAAAGCAGGCTGAATAATCAAGAAGCCCACATCGCCAAGATCCCTATAAAACAAGTGCACACTGCCTGAGTCCTAGTCAATAATTTGGGCACTGGGCATCCCCGCACCTCTACTCATCAGAATGATGAGGAGAAATCCTCCCCATCAAAGAAAAGATAATGAGTCTGTGGCCTATGCCACAGAACTAATGGATATAGATATAACCAAGTTGTCAGAAATGGATTTCAGAGTAACAATGGTCAAGATGATGTGTAGACTTGAAAAAATATTAACGAAAATATTAACGAATATATAAAATCTCTAAGGGCGGAAATGAGAATGAATCTGGCAGAAATTAAAAATGCTATGAATCAAATGCAGTCTAAACTGGATGCTCTGACAGCCAGGGTAAATGAGGCAGAAGAACGAATTAGTGAACTGGAGGATGCGATGGTAGAAGAGAAAGTTAAAACAGAAACAAGGCACAAAAATATCCAATCTCAAGAATGTAGATTACGGAAGATTACTGACTCAATGAAACGGTCAAATGACGGAATCATTGGCATCCCCAAGGGGGTGGAGAAAAACAGAGGTCTAGAAGACATATTTGAACAAATTGTAGCTGAAAACTTCCCTAATCTGGCAAAGGAAACAAGCATTTGTGTCCAAGAGGCAGAGAGGACCCCTACCAAGCTCAACCACGAAAAACCTACGCCACGTCATGTCATAGTGCAATTCGCACATATTAGATCGAAGCATACAGTATCGAAAGCGGCCAGGGAGAAGAAATTTCTCATGTACGGAGGCAAAAATATCAGATTTACATCAGACCTGTCTACACAGACCTGGAATGGCAGGGCATTTTTATTTATTTATTTATTTATTTTAAAATATTTTATTTATTTATTCGACAGAGATAGAGACAGCCAGCGAGAGAGGGAACACAAGCAGGGGGAGTGGGAGAGGAAGAAGCAGGCTCATANNTGGGAGAGGAAGAAGCAGGCTCATAGCAGAGGAGCCTGATGTGGGGCTCGATCCCATAACTCTGGGATCACGCCCTGAACCGAAGGCAGACGCTTAACCGCTGTGCCACCCAGGCGCCCCGGCAGGGCATTTTTAAAGCTCTCTCCGAGGAAAACATGCAGCCAAGGATCCTTTATCCAGTAAGGCTGTCATTCAGAATTGATGGAGAGATAAGGACCTTCCAGGATCGCTAGACACTGACCAATTTCGAAACCACGAAGCCAGCCCTACAGGAGATATTAAGGCGGGGTTCTATAAAAGTAAAAAGGCCCCAAGAGTGATACAGAACAGAAATTTACAATCTATAGAAACAAAGACTTTACAGGCAACA
This sequence comes from Ailuropoda melanoleuca, assembly GCF_002007445.2. NCBI lineage: Eukaryota > Metazoa > Chordata > Mammalia > Carnivora > Ursidae > Ailuropoda > Ailuropoda melanoleuca. Next base: position 135,396 of record NC_048224.1, read on the forward strand.
TGACATCATTAAAATCAAGTCTCTCAATAATCACTCTCAATGTGAATGGCCTAAATGCTCCCATAAAAAGCCACAGGGGTGCAGATTGGATAAAAAGACATGATCCATCCATTTGCTGTCTACAAGAGACTCATTTTGAACCTAAAGATACATCCAGACTGAAAATAAAGGGATGGAAAACCATTTTTCATGCCAATGGACCTCAAAAGAAAGCTGGGGTAGCAATTCTCCTATCAGACAGATTAGACTTTAAACTAAAGACTGCAGTTAGAGATACAGAAGGACCGTATATTATTCTTAAAGGATGTATCCAATAGCTGGACATGACAATTATAAATATCTACGCCCCCAAGAGGGGAGCAGCAAGATACACAAGCCAACTCTTAACCACAATAAATACACATATAGATAATAATACGTTAATAGTAGGGGACCTCAACACTCCACTGTCAGCAACAGACAGATCACCTAAGCAGAAAATCAACAAAGAAACAAGAGCTTTGAATAACATACTGGACCAGATAGACATCATAGATATATACAGAACACAATACCCCAGAACAACAGAATACACATTCTTTTCGAATGCACATGGAACTTTCTCCAGAACAGACCATATACTGGGTCACAAAACAGGTCTCAACCAATACCAAAAGACTGAGATTATTCCCTGCATATTCTCAGACCACAATGCTTTGGAAATTGGAACTCAGTCACAAGGAAAAATTTGGAAGAAATTCAAACAATTGGAAACTAAGAACCATTGTACTCAAGAATGATTGGGTAAACCAGGAAATTAAAAATCAGTTTAAACAATTTCTGGAAACTAATCAAAATGAAAACACATCGGTCCAAAACCTATGNAAAGAGAAATTAGGAAATCCATCCGATTTACAATAGCACCAAAAATCATACGTTATCTCGGAATTAACTTAACCAGAGACATAAAGGATCTATATTCTAGAAACTACAAATCACTTTTGAANTATAGATCACTTTTGAAAGATATTGAGGAAGACATAAAAAGATGGAAAAATATTCCATGCCCATGGATCGGAAGAGTAAACACAGTCAAAACATCTATGCTACCCAGAGCAATCTACACTTTCAATGCCATCCCGATCAAAATACCAATGACTTTTTTCAAAGAGCTGGAATAAACAGCCCTTAAATTTGTGTGGAACCAGAAAAGGCCCCAAATCGCCAAGAATTGTTGAAAAGGAAAAACAAAATGGGGGCATCACGTTGCCTGATTTCCAGCTATACTACAAAGCTGTGATCACAAAGACAGCATGGTACTGGCACAAAAACAGAAACGGTAGACCAATGGAACAGAATAGAGAACCCAGAAATGGACCCTCGGCTCTTTGGGCAACTAATCTTTGACAAAGCAGGAAAAAAGACAGTCTCTTCAATAAATGGTGCTGGGAAAATTGGACAGCTACATGCAAAAGAATGAAACTTGACCACTCTCTCACACCATACACAAAAATAAACTCCAAATGGATGAAAGACCTCAATGTGAGACAGGAATCCATCAAAATTCTAGAGGAGAACATAGGCAACAACTTCTATGACANGAGGCTGCAACCTCTTTGACATCGGCCACAGCAACTTTTTTCATTAAACATCTCCAAAGGCAAGAGAAACAAAAGAAAAAATGCACTTGTGGGACTTCATCAAGCTAAAAGGATTCTGCACAGCCAAGGAAGCAGTCAAAAAAACTAAGAGGCAGCCCACGGAATGGGAGAATATATTTGCAAAGGACACCACAGATAAAGGACTGGTATCCAAGATCTACAAAGAACTTCTCAAACTCAATACACGAGCGGGAATCAAATAATGAAATCAAAAAATGGGCAGAAGATATGATCACTTTTCCAATGAAGACATACAAATGGCTAACAGACACATGAATGAAAAAATGTTCAAAATCATTAGCCATCAGGGAAATTCAAATCAAAACCACACTGAGATACCACCTTACGCCAGTTAGAATGGCAAAGATAGACAAGGCAAGAAACAACAATTGTTGGAGAGGATGTGGAGAAAGGGGATCCCTCCTACATTGTTGGTGGGAATGCAAGTTGGTACAGCCACTCTGGAAAACAGTGTGGAGGTCCCTTAAAAAGTTAAAAATTGAACTACCCTATGACCCAGCCATTGNGCAAATCAAAACCACCTTGAGATACCACCTTAAGACAGTTAGAATGGCAAAAATCAACAAGGCAAGAAACATTAATTGCAGGAGAGGATGTGGAGAAAGGGGATCCCTCCTACAGTGTTGGTGGGAATGCAAGTTGGTACAGCCACTCTGGAAAACAGTGTGGAGGTCCCTTAAAAAGTTAAAAATTGAACTACCCTATGACCCAGCCATTGCACTACTGGGTGTTTACCCCAAAGATACAGACGTAGTAAAGAGAAGGGCCATATGCACCCCAATGTTCATAGCTGCATTGTCCACAATAGCCAAATCATGGAAGGAGCNGGCACCCCAATGTTCATAGCAGCTCTGTCCACAATAGCTAAATCGTGGAAAGAGCCGAGATGCCCTTGAAGAGATGACTGGATTAAGAAGCTGTGGTCCATATATATAATGGAATATTACTCAGCTATAAGAAAGAACGAATTCTCAACATTTGCTGCAACATGGACGGCACTGGGAGCAGATAATGCTAAGTGAAATAAGTCAAGCAGAGAAAGACAATTATCATATGGTTTCTCTCATCTATGGAACAAAATAGATTTTAAACCAAAGACCTTAATAAGAGATGAAGAAGGTCATTGTATCATAATCAAAGAAGCTCTTCAACAAAAAGATCTAATGATTGTAAATATTTATGTCCCTAACTTGGGAGTAGCCAAGGAAATAAACCAAATAATAACAAAATTAATGAAACACATTGGAAATATAGAATAACAGTAGGAAACATTAACACCCCACTCACAGCAATGCACAGACCACCTAACCAGAAGATCAACAAGGAAACAAGGCCTGTGAATGACACACTGGAACAAATGGACTTCACATATATATTCCGAGCATTCTATCATAAAGCAAAAGAATTCACATTCTTCTCGAGTGCACATGGAACACTCTCCAGAACAGATCATATAGTGGGTCTATACACTGGGTCACAAATCAGGTCTCAACGGATACCAAAAGAATGGAATTATTCCCAGCATATTTTCAGACCACAATGCTTTGAAACTTGGACTCAATGACAAGAGGAAATTAAAAAGGAACACAAATACATGTAGGTTAAAGAGCATCCTATTAAAGAATGAAAAGAAATGAAAATGAAAACACAAGTGTTCAAAGCATTTGGGATGCAGCAAAAGCAGTCCTAAAAGGGAAGTGTACACCAATAAAAGCCTTTTTCAAGAACCAAGAAAGGTCTCAAATACATAACCTAAACTTACACTTAAAGGAACTGGAGAACAAACAGCAAATAAAGCCTAAATCCAGCAGGAGAAGAGAATTAATAAAGATTAGAGCAGCAATCGATGAAACAGAAACCAAAAAAACAGAACAGATCAACGAAACTAGGAGCTGGTTCTTTGAAAGAATTAATACGATCGCTAAACCTCTGGCCAGACTTATCTGAAAGAAAAGGAAAAAGGACCCAAATTAATAAAATCATGACTGAAAAGAGAGAGATCACGACTAACACCAACAAAATAGAAACAATCATTAGAAATTACCAGCAACTATATGTCAAGAAATAAGCAACCTGGAAGAAATGGATGCCTTCTTAGAAATTTATAAACTACCAAGACTGACACAGGTAGAAATAGACAGTCTGAACAGACCAATAACCAGTGACAAAATTGAAGCAGTAATCAGAAACCTCCTAAAAAATAAGAGTTCAGGGCCAGATGGCTTCTCAGGGGAATTCTACCAAACATTCAAAGAACAAATACCCTTCGAAAGATGAATGGATAAAGAAGACATGGTACATATATACAATGGAATATTATTCACCATTAGAAAAGATGAATACCTACCATTTGCACTGACATGATGGAACTGGAGGGGATTATGCTAAGTGAAATAAGTCAAGCAGAGAAAGACAATTATCATATGGTTTCACTCATATGTGGAGCATAAGGAATGGCATGGAGGACCATAGGGGAAGGGAGGGAAAAGTGAAGGGGGAAAAGTCAGAGAGGGAGATAAACCATGAGAGACTATGGACTCCGGGAAAGAAACAGGGTTTCAGAGGGGAGAGGGGCGGGGAGATGGGATAACCTAGTGATGGTATTAAGGAGGGCATGTGTTGTGATGAGCACCGGGTGTTATATGCAACTAAGCAATCACTGAACACTATATCCAAAACTAATGATGTACTATACAGTGGCTAACTGAACACAATAAAAAGAAATCATATAAAAAATAAATAAAAATATCTTATGAGAAAAAAAAGAATTAATACCTATTCTTCTGAAGCTGTTTCAAAAAACTGAAATGGAAGGAAAACTTCCAAACTCTTTCTATGAGGCCAGCATTACCTTGATCCCAAAACCAGACAAACACCCCACCAAAAAGGAGACTCACAGGCCATATCCCCAATGAATACAGATGCCAAAATTGTCACCAGGATACTAGCCAATAGGATCCAACAGTACACTGAAAAGATTATTCACCAGGACCAAATGGGATTCATTCCTGGGCTGCATAGGTGGTCCGACATTTGCACATCAATCAATGTGATAACACTACGTTATTAAAATAAAAGACAAGAATCATGTGATCCTCTCAAATGATACAGAAAAAGCATTTGACAAAGTACAGCATCCTTTCTTGATAAAACTCTACACAGTGTAGGGACAGAGGGAACATAACCCAATATCATAAAAGTCATATATGATAAGCCCACAGCGAGGATGATCCTCAACAGAAAAAAGCTGAGAGCTCTTCCCCTAAGGTCCGGAGCAGGACAGGAATGTCCACTCTCACCACTGTTGGTCACAGTAGTGTCAGGATATAAAATGAATGCACAGAAATTAGTTGCATTTCTATACACTAACAATGAGACAGAAGAAAGAGAAATTAAGGAGTCGATCCCACTTACCAAAAACCAAAAGATACCTAGGAATAAGCCTAACTGAAGAGGCAAGGATCTACACTCAGAAACCTATAGAACACTCATGAATGAAACTGAAGAAGATACAAAGAAATGGAAACACGTTTCCTGATCATGGATTAGAAGAACAAATGTTGTTAAAATGTCTGTGCTACCTAGAGCAATCTATACATTCAGTGCAATCCCTATCAAAATACTATCAACTTTTTTCACAGGACTGGTACAAATAATACAAAAATTTGTATGGAATCAGAAAGTCCCCAAATAGCCAGAGGAAAGCTAAAAAGAAAACTACAGCTGGCGGCATCACAATGCCAGACTTCAAGCTCTATTACCAAGCTGTAATCATCAAGACAGTATGATGCTGGCAGAAAAGCAGACACAAAGATCAATGGAACAGAACGGAGAACCCAGAAGTGGACCCTCAACTCTATGGTCAACTAATCTTTAACAAACAAGGAAAGGATATCCAATGGGAAAAAAACAATCCCTTCAACAAATGGTGTTTGGGAAATTGCATAGCCACATGTAGAAGAATGAAACTGGACCATTTTCTTACACCATACACAAAGATAAACCCAAAATGGATGAAAGACCTAAATGTGAGATAGGAATCCATCAAAATCCTAGAAGAAAACACAGGGAGCAACCTCTCTGACTTCAGCTGCAGCCACTTTTTGCTAGACATGTCCCCAATGGTGAGGGAAAGAAAGGCAACAATGAATTATTGGGACCTCATCAAGATAAAAAGTTTTTTTTTTTTAAATTTTATTTATTAATTTGACAGAGACAGCCAGCGAGAGAGGGAACACAAGCAGGGGGAGTGGGAGAGGAAGAAGCAGGCTCCTAGCGGAGGAGCCTGATGTGGGGCTCAATCCCAGAATGCTGGGATCACGCCCTGAGCCGAAGGCAGACGCTTAATGACTGCGCCACCCAGGCGCCCCAAGATAAAAAGCTTTTGTACAGCAAAGGAAACACTGACAAAACTAAAAGAGAACTGACAGATGGGAGAAGATATGTGCAAAAGTTTTATCAGATAAAGGATTAGTGCCCCATAATCTATAAAGAACTTACCAAACTCAACACCCCAAAAATAAATGATGCAGTCAAGAAATGGGCAGAAGACATGAACAGAAACTTCTCCAAAGAAGACATACAAATGGCCAATAGACACATGAAAAAATGCTCAACATCACTCAGCATCAGGGAAATACAAATTAAAACCACAATGAGATGCGACCTCACACCAGTCAGAATGGCTAAAATTAACAAGTCAGGAAACAACAAATGTTGACGAGGATGTGGAGAAACAAGAACCCTCTTAACACTGTTGGTGGGAATGCAAGCTGGTATAGCCACTCTGGAAAACAGTATGGTGGTTCCTCAAGAAGTTAAAAATAGAGCTTTCCTATGACCCAGCAATTGCACTAATTAATAGGTATTTACCCCAAAGACACAAATGGAGTGATCCAAAGGGGCACATGCACCCCAATGTTTTTGGCAGCAATACCCACAATAGCCAATCTATGGAAAGATCCCAGATGTCTATCGACAGATGAATGGATAAAGAAGATGATGGGTATATATATATATATATATATATACATACAATGGAATATTACTCAGCCATCAAAAATGAAATCTTGCCATTTGCAATGACATGGATGGAACTAGAGGGTATTACACTAAGCAAACTATGTCAATCAGAGAAAGACAATTATCATACAATTGCACTCATATATGAAATTTCAGAAACAAAACAGAGCATCATATGGGAAGGAAGGGAAAAATAAAACAAGACAAAATCAGAGAGGGAGACAAACCACAAGAGAGTCTTAGCAATAGGAAACAAACAGTTACTGGAGGGGAGGGGTTGGGGGATCGGGTAACTGGGTGATGAGCATTAAACAGGGCATGTGATGTAATGATCACTGGGTGTTATATACAACTCTTGAATCACTGAACTCTATCTCTGAAATGAATAAAACATTATATGTTAACTAACCGGATTTAAATAAATTTTTTTAAAAAGAAGAAAAAGCAGCAGCAGCTGCCACCACTGCCTAAGCCCTGAGCTAAAGTACAACTACAGTAATCATGTGATCTTTGCACACTTCCATGTCTCCCAGTATGTCCCTTCCTTATGAGGATTTCAAAGTCCCTGCCAAGAACTGACTTTAAAGTATTCTCAGCTAGTCTCTGACCAACTCTTGACAGATACTAGAATTGAAAGACTGACAGAATGTCAGGTATCAGCTAGGTGGCAGGTTAACTATACACAGGGAGGGAGGATTTGTTTAGCATTCCGACATATCATACCACATGTTATTGCCTAAATGTCACACTTGCCTTCTAAGGACTCAAAAGACATCTTGGGATATGCTAAAAAGACACTTAAAAAACATACTTATTTTATTTTAAATTTATGAAAGAAAAGCATGCTTATGTCAGAAAATTTAGAAAACAGAGTTTAAAAGAAGTCCCACCATTCATGTGTTTTTATGTGAACTCCAATTTGGGGGTACATAAAATTAACAACCTCTTGGAACTGAAGAGAAGGAAAAAAGGCCACTGTAGCTAGGATAGCAAGAAGGAGGGAAAGAATGATATAATATGAGGTTAGAGAGGTATGGTGAAGCTTAAAGGTGAAAGAGGGCCTTATAAATAGTATTAAGCCATTAAAGTTTTTGTATGTACTTGCTTTGTTTTAGGGAGATAACAGGTAATGGGATATGTAATTGGCACCATCAAATTTACATGTAGGAAAATACACTCTAGCTTTAATGTAAAAAACAGCCTGGAATTATGTAAGCATGGACACTGTTAAATCAATTAAGAGAAGATTACCATAGTCTTAAGTGAGAAATAAAGGAACTAGATGGAGGCAGAAAAGAGGAAAGTGGGCAAATTCAAGAAAGATTTAATAAGAACTACAATGGTCAGGATGTAGGGATGGATTTGTGAAGGAAAGGGAGGTGTCATGGTTGAATCCCAGGTTTCTAACTTGCATAATCCAATAGATTTGGTGGTGCCATTCACTGAGATAGAAAACACTACAGTGGGACAAAGTTTTAGGGGGAAAAATCGTGCTTTCTTATTTAATTTTAGACATAATCATTTTGAAGAAGATATCTACACCAAACAATAATCTTTTGTTTGCCACCATATTTACTCTCTACCTTTCAACGTATAGCTTATCTGTATCGACAGGCAACCTCACCTGCTAGCTTCTCTTGGGTTCAGTCAAGAGAAGGGAACCCTGGCCGGTGATCCAACTTGAAAGTAGGGTGAAGTATTTATTCCCTTGGCTCCCTCTCTGTGAAGTTGTCTTGGTCTGTGTCCTTCAATAGAAGGTATCATCTCAAAACAGTCTCTTCTTTGTAACTCTCTCCTGGGTATGAGTAACTACTTCCTTTTACTCACTCTGGTTAACAGCCTTATTTCTTAACGTTCTCTACATTTCAACCCTTTGAAAATAAACCTCCTTTGATCTTAAGTTGAATGTGCCACTTGTTTCCTGACAGATGAGAGACACATCCAGAGAATGTGTTAAATAGGGAAATTTAGAGGAGAAGTTTGGACAAGAGACATGTATCAATGAGTCTTCTGCATATAGGTGATATAGGTATGGGTGAGATCACTTATGAAAAAAGTAGAACATGAGAAAAGGAAAGGCTCTTGGACAAAAACTTGAGATTTGGCAACATTTGGCAGTAAGAACTAGATGGAACTCAAATATCGGACAAGGATAACACTTAAGGCCAAGGGAGAATGAATGGAGTTAAGAAGTTTGAAGATTCATGTGTTGTTGGAAAGGAGTAGGTATATTAAATTTACTAAGTTAACAATGCATAGTGAGACATTTTATTGCTACAGTGTACTAAATACTTTACAGAGAACCAATAAGATGCTAACTACCTTAATCAATATAACCTCCTTACAACAACCATAAGAGCATATTATTATGGCAACACTCCTTAAAATATTAAAGAACTTGCCATAACCCTATAACTGAAAACAGAAGACACACACACACACACACACACACACACACACACTCCTCTACCTCTATCTTCATTCTTAAGGGAGGCATATACAAGAACGTTTATTGTAGCATTCTATAAGAACAAAACACTAGAAATAATCCAAAATGTCTATCCCATCAGGTAAATGAATAAACTATATTACAGTCAATAGTGTAATATAATAGCAGTTGAAATAAACTAGAATGAAATAACACAGATAAATCTGAGACACATAATGTTCAGTGGAAACAGAAGGCTGATAAATATTTATATAAAAGTTGAGACATGTAATAAAACACTATATTATCTATGAATATATCAAAACATAATAACTACATAGAAATGACCTCTTTTTATGGTCATGAAGGAGTAACTGGAGCAAACTTACCCTGTGACTATAAACAATTACAAAACTGAACAAAATATATGAGGTGGAGCCACTGTGGAAAACAGGATGGAGCTTTCTCAAAAAGTTAAAAATGGAAGAAGCAGGCTCCCGATGGAGAAGCAGCCAAGGATCCTTTATCCAGCAAAGCTGTCATTCAGAATTGATGGAGAAATAAAGACGTTCCAA